>NC_133326.1:238035876-238206696 GCF_042186555.1 Aquarana catesbeiana | reverse complement strand
AGCTCGTTTAGGAAGGATTTGGCGGATACTTTTGAGTCATTTAAATCCTACCTTGACAAACGTCCAGCCGCAGGCAGCTCAGTACCTCGTTCCCAGTCTTCTGTTTCCGCATATAGGGGTGACAGTGACTCGGAGGAGGAAAATCGTAGCGTGGCTACGGAACCGGAGGAAGAGGAAGAGAAAGAACCTTCTTCCTCTTCTTCTTGATATAAATTGTCTCTAGAGGAGGTGGATGATCTGCTAAAAACTATCCACACTACTCTTAATATTACAGAGGACAAAGCCCAGCTGTCGTTACACGATAAGATGTTTCAGGGCATGGGTGAAATGAAACGCAGGACGTTTCCGGTGCACAAGTTTCTGTCAGGAACAATTAAAAGAGAATGGAAGGACCCAGAGAGGGCCCCCTTCTTTTCTAGATCCCTCAAACGCAGGTTTCCCTTTGAGGAAGATAGCACACAGGTCTGGAACAAAAAGCTTAGACTGGATGCAGCCTTCTCTCAGGTGTCGAGAAACACTGAGCTTGCGTTTGAGGACATGGGTATCCTCAAGGACCCCATGGACAAGAGGGCTGACTCCCTGCTAAAGAAAGCTTGGGATTCCACCCTAGCAAATCTAAAGCCAGCTATGGCATCAACAGTAGTAGCCAGAAACCTGGAGCACTGGTTGGAACAACTGAAAGCTCATATCGAGGCAGGTACACCTCGTAAGGATCTTTTAGAGACCTTACCAGTGCTTATGAAAGCCGTTGGATATATAGCAGATGCTTCGGCGGAATCAGTTAGGATGTCGGCCAGATCATCTGCTCTAATCAATTCAATGCGCAGAGCCCTATGGGTCAAGACTTGGACCGGGGATACAGCCTCTAAGACCAAGTTATGTGGTTTACCCTTTGAGGGGGATTTGGTTTTTGGCCCAGGTCTTGAAGCCATTCTTGAGAGAACGACCGACAAGAAGAAGGCCTTCCCCATTAAGAAAAAGGTAGTTCCTCAGGGCAACAAAAATTTTCGTCCTTTTCAGAAAACCTCAGACTCAAAGGAGACAGGATATAAAAGACCTTGGAGGTCTCAGAGAGGCAGGGGCAAGTCAGGGGTACTCTTTCGCCCCCCTACCCCAAATACAAAGAGCCAGTGACGGTCCCCAGTCTGTGGGAGCAAGGTTACAGACCTTCTTCCCATAGTGGCAGAGGATTACAGACAGTCCATTTATCCTAAATACTATAAGGGAGGGTTACGGACTGGAGTTTGCCCAACCCCCTCCGGTTTGGTTTTATTTAACTCAGGCTCCCAGAGACCCGGAAAAGCTTACAGCGATGTCGGCAATTCTCCGGGAGTTAATTCAACAGAAGGTGGTAGTAAATGTTCCCCCCAACGAGGTAGAACAGGGGTGCTATTCGCACATCTTTCTGGTGAAGAAACCTTCAGGCAAGTTCAGATTAATCCTGAACCTGAAGATACCCAACAGAGCGGTCAGGTACAAGAAATTCAAGATGGATACGATCTTTTCGGTAAAGGGTCTCCTGACCCTAAACTGCTTTATGGTATCCATAGACCTGAGAGATGCATATCTCCATGTGCTTATAGCCCCAGCATCACAAAAGCACCTCAGATTTGCGACCAGGATAGGGGGATCTGTCCTACATCTGCAATTCAGAGCTCTCCCTTTCGGGCTGTCCTCCTCGCCGAGGATATTCACAAAAATTCTGGCAGAGGCCTTATCCCCTCTTAGAATAGAAGGAATCTCGATTGTCCCATATTTAGACGATCTGCTAATATTTGCCAAAACAAGGCACATATTAGAGAGAGATCTACAAAGGACAAGGAGTCATCTGGAGAGCCTGGGGTGGTTAATAAACGAGGAAAAATCGAACATGATCCCATCACAGGCAATAACCTTTCTAGGTTACACTATCGATTCCATACAGGGAAAAATATACCTCCCAGAGGAGAAGATAGTAAAGCTTCAGAACGCTGTAAAAAAGGCCCAGACAAACCTGCCAATTTCTATCAGGGCAGTGATGTCTGTTTTGGGGCTCCTTACTGCAGCAATACCTGCAGTACAGTGGGCACGTTTGCACGCAAGGGAACTTCAACAGACAATTTTGAAAAACTGGTCTTACGGAGAGTCCCTAGAAAAGATGATAACAATATCCCCCCGAGTTCAGAGGAAGCTCTGGTGGTGGAGGAGCCACTCCAATCTGGACAAGGGCCTGCTCTGGTGTTTTCCTCAGGAGAGGAGATTAACAACAGATGCGAGTTCCTGGGGGTGGGGCGCCCACCTGGAAGGACAGATGGCTCAGGGCAATTGGAAAAAAAGGGAGGCCAGGAGATCCTCCAATTGGAGGGAACTAAGAACTATTCTCCTAGGACTATGGGCTTTCGAGGAAATAGTCCGGGGTCACCATGTTCAGGTGCTATCAGACAATGCCACAGCAGTGGCATATGTTACAAGACAGGGGGGCACGAGAAACAAGGTCTTGCTAGCCTTGTCAGTTCAGTTGCTATCCTGGGCGGAAGGCAACGTAAAGTCCCTAACAGCTGTACACCTAAAAGGAGAGCTGAATCTAGTGGCCAACTTTCTAAGCAGAGAAAGGATACTAGAGGCGGAGTGGAGTCTGAACAAGGAGGTATTCCAGGAATTAACAGAGAAATGGGGAACTCCTCAGATAGACCTGTTCGCATCCCACAAGAATTCAAAGGTGAAGGCCTATTACTCACTAAACAGGCAAGATCAGGCGAAGGGATTGGATGCGCTGGCACAACCAAGGAACTTCCACTTGTGTTACGCCTTTCCCCCCTTTCAAATGATCCCTTTGGTGTTGAAAAAACTACAGCGAGAGACCACAAGTATGATCCTAGTGGCTCCTTTTTGGCCCAAGAGGCCCTGGTTTGCAACCATACAGAGGATGGCAGTGGAACCACATTGGGTTCTCCCACTTCGAAAGGATCTACTATCCCAGGGACCCCTTCAACATCCAAATATCAACCAGCTCAGGCTGACAGGTTGGTTACTGAGGAGCAGTTGCTAAAAAGAAGGGGCTTCTCAGATAAGCTGGTGTCAACCCTGTTAAATAGCCGAAAGAAGGTTACCAGGGGTATTTATTTTAAGACATGGAAACGGTTTAATTCCTGGTGCATGACTAAAAAATGTTCACCACAGGAATTGCCCTCAATTTTAGAGTTTCTCAATGAGGGTATGGAGATGGGGCTGGCAGCCAGTACCCTGAAGGTCCAGGTAGCTGCCTTGTCGGTGTTTCTTGAGAGAAAGTTATCTCAAGAACCATTTATAGTTAGATTTTTCAAAGCATTGGCCAGGCTTAGGCCGGTACCTTTCAAATCTTTCCCTAAGTGGGATTTATCTCTGGTGCTACAGGGGTTGATCAGAACACCTTTTGAGCCCCCACAGGAAGCGACTTTAAAAGTATGGACGCTTAAGCTGGTTCTTTTGGTAGCAATTACCTCAGCCAGAAGAATAAGTGAGTTGCAGGCTCTATCTATAATAGAACCCTTTTGTTTGATATTTCCAGACCGGGTAGTGCTGAAAACAGACCCGGGTTTCTTGCCAAAAGTCGCAACCTTTTTTCATAGGGCACAAGAGATAGTTTTACCTACTTTTTGTCCTACACCATCCAACTCTAAAGAGGAGGCTTTTCATACCCTGGATGTGAGAAGATGTTTACTCCATTATTTAGAGATTACGAGAGAGTTTAGGAAGACAAATTCTCTTTTTATTCTTTTTTCGGGATCACGCAAGGGTCATTGTGCTTCTAAAAACACTATAGGCAGATGGCTAAGAAGGGCGATCAGTGAAGCCTACAGAGCTTCAGGGGCTGATCCTCCCACAGGGGTAATGGCCCATTCAACAAGGGCAGTAGCAACGTCCTGGGCGGAAAGAGCAGGGGCTTCTCCAGGTCGGATCTGTAAAGCGGCCACGTGGACAAGCTTCTCCACCTTCACCTGCCACTACAGGTTGGACTTGCTATCAGCAGCGGATCAATCGTTTGGCAGGAAGGTCCTGCAGGCGGTGGTCCCACCCTAGAGTAAGTACTCTTTTATCATCTCCAGGTGCTGTCCTGAAAGACGAGGGGAGAAAAACCCTAGTTAGACTTACCGGTAACGGTATTTCTACGAGTCTTTCAGGACAGCACCGATGACCCGCCCTAATTGGTTTATAAAAATGTGGTGTTATTGCTATGTTCTGCTTATCTAATATCAGCATGGCTGGAGGTACTCTATGAACAACTGAGGCCATGGTGGAAGTGTCCGGTCTTTAAAGAAAAAACTGACTGCAGTGTTTCCTGAGAAAAGTGGGTGGAGCTGCGCTCTCTCCAGGTGCTGTCCTGAAAGACTCGTAGAAATACCGTTACCTGTAAGTCTAACTAGGGTTTTTCGCCACCCAAATGCATTATTTTAAATTTTTCTACATTGAACCTCATTTGCCACGTAGTTGCCCACCCCATTAATTGACCACGTCTACGGGCCTTCCTTTATCTAGCTGGCAACTCGCCTCCTCATAGAAGGTTAGTAGATTGGTTTGGCAAGAACGATTCTTCATGAATCCATGCTGATAACTGCTAATGATACAGTTCTCATTACTAAAATCTTGTATATAGTCCCTTATCATCCCCTCCAAGAGTTTACATACTATTGATGTTAGGCTAACTGGTCTGTAATTCCCAGGGATGTATTTTGGGCCTTTTTTAAATATTGGTGCTGCATTGGCTTTTCTCCAATCAGCTGGTACCATTCCAGTCAGTAGACTGTAAAAATTAGGAACAACGGTCTGGCAATCACTTGTACCCTCGGGTGCAAGCCATCTGGTCCCGGTGATTTATTAATGTTAAGTTTCTCAAGTCTAATTTTAATTCCGTCCTCTGTTATCCATGAAGGTGCTTCCTGTGATGTGTCATGAGGATAAACACTGCAGTTTTGGTTACTGAAGCCCCCCCGATTCCCTTGTGAAGAATAAATTCAATACCTTCGCCATCTCCCCCATCCTTTGTAACCAGATGTCTTTCCTCATTCTTTATGGGGCCAATATGGTCTGTCCTCCCTTTTTTACTGTTTACATACTTAAATAATTACTTGGGATTTTTTTTTTGCTCTCCTCCGCTATGTGTCTTTCATGTTCTATCTTAGCCGTCCTTATTGCACCCTTACATTTCTTGTTGCATTTTTTTATAAAGTCTGAATGCTGATGATGATCCCTCAACCTTGTATTTTTTGAAGGCCTTCTCCTTTGCTTTTATATGCATTTTTACATTGTAGTTAAGCCATCCAGGACTTTTGTTTGCTCTTTTAAATTTATTACCCAATGGGATGCATTGGCTAATGCCTTTATTTAATATGCTCTTAAAGCAAACCCATCTCTCCTCCGTGTTCTTTGTTCCTAAGAATTTATCCCAATTTATGCCTTCTAGCAAGGTTTGTAGTTTAGGGAAGTTGGCTCTTTTGAAATTCAGTGTCTTTGTATTCCCTTTATGTTTCCTATTTGTGTGATTTATACTGAAACTAATTGACCTGTGATCGCTGTTACCTAAATTGTATTTCCACATCCGTGATCAGGTCTGTATTGCTGGTAATCAATAGATCCAGTAATGCTTTATTTCTAGTTGGTGCTTCTACCATCTGACCCATAAAATTGTCCTGCAAGACATTAAGGAACTGGCAAGCCTTAGATGAATGCACGGTTCCCTCCGCCCAGTCTATGTCTGGATAATTAAAATCCCCCATTATGATAACACTTCCCATCCTTGCTGCTAGTCCAAATTGTGATAGGAGATCTGTCTCCACTTCCTCCCTCAGGTTAGGGGGCCTGCTCCCAGTAGTATTTTCCCCTTAGCTTCATCACTTTGGAGCTCTACCCATAGGGATTCCACCTCCTCCCTAGCTCCCTTAGTGATGTCATCTCTCACATTCACTTGTACATTATTCTTGATATATAGGCATACCCCTCCCCCCTTTTTTACCCTCTCTATCCTTGCAATAAAGGGTATACCCTTGAATGTTTGCCAGCCAATCATGAGAGCTGTTGAACCAGGTCTCTGAAATTCCCACAAAATCCAAATGCTCCTCGTACAGTATCTCTAGTTCACCCATCTTGTCCGCCAGGCTCCTGGCATTGGTGAACATGCCACGTAGTTTAGACCGGTCACATATTATCCTCGTATTGGGTATTCTGAGATCGCAACTAGGACTTGCTACTATACTTACCTTGGGTTTTTGTGCTTTGGTCAACCTACCACTAATGCCCCCAATACTGCCCTCTGGAATATGTTCCGCGCTGACTATCTCTACCTCTGGACCCTCCCCCCATCACCTAGTTTAAAACCCCTCTAACTTTTTGGCCATCTTCATTAGAGGTCGACCGATATGGGTTTTTCTCTGGCCGATGCCGATATTTAGAAATCGCGGTGGCCGATGGCCGATATGTGATGCTGAATTTTTTGGGCCGATATATTTGGCCGATTTTTTTTTTTTTTTTTTTTTTTTTTTCCCTTCATCTCATAAAATCTAACAGTTAGACCCCTTTCACACTGGGGCGTTTTTCAGGCGCTTTTGGGCTAAAAATAGCGCCTGTAAAGTGCCTGTAAAACGGCTCCCCTGCAGTCTCAGTGTGAAAGCTCGAGTGCTTTCACACTGAGGCGATGCGCTGGCAGGATGTTAAAAAAAAAAAAAGTCCTGCAAGCAGCATCTTTGGAGCGGTGTATACCACCACTCCTGCCCATTGAAACGCATTTAACCCCTTTCTCGGCTGCTAGCTGGGTTATAAGCACCCCACTAGCAGCCGAATAGCGCCGCTAAAATGACGGTAAACTGACGCTAAAACTAGCAGCATTTTACCGTCAACGCATGCCCGCTCCAGTGTGTAAGCAACCTTAAGTGATACAGAAAATTTTTTACATTTTTAAACATTTATTAAACAAAACATACCTCCAATCAGTTCACTTGTATGTAGAATTTAGATTAAAAAAAAAACTATATCTTAAATATTAAATACACGAAAACAGGTAATCAAAACTTTTGGACGAAAAAAAATGGCTAACTTTACTGCTTAGCTTTTTTTTTTTTTTTTTTTTTTTTTTTTTTAATTTATTAGTGTATTTTTAAAAAAAAAATTGCGTTTGAAAGACCGCTGCGCAAATACCGTGTGACATAAAATAAAAAATTGCAACAACCGCTATTTTATTCCCTAGGGTCTCTGCTAAAAATATATATATATATATATATATATATATATATATATATATATATATATATATATATATATATATATATATATATATATATATATAATGTTTGGGGGTTCTAAGTGATTTTCTAGCAGAAAATACAGGATTTTTACTTGTAAGCAACAAATGTCAGAAAAGATTTAGTCTTTAAATGGTTAAACTGAGAGCTTCTACACAAGGAGCTCAGTTCATTCATAAGTGTAAACATTGTATCTCTTCAGGTTCATTTTTATCAGATTTGGCAGGCTGCCCAGAGGAGGAGAGAAGTTGCTTCACAGAAGATTTCAGGCAACTTGTATTGACTTCTATTACAGAAGTAATTTGCAAGTCGCGCTGAAGTTATATCGGCCTTTTTTATCAGCACAATCGGCCGATTAAGTAAAAAACACCAAATATCGGCCAATATATCGGTCGACCTCTAGTCTTCATTCCCAGCTGATCTGCACCCTCCTCATTTAGGTGCAGTCCATCCCTTCTATAGTACCGGTTATCGACTGCGAAGTCGGCCCAGTCCTCCAGGAACCCAAACCCCTCCTTACTACACCAGCTCTTCAGCCACTTGTTTACTTCCCTAATCTCCCTCTGCCTTTCTGGTGTGGCTTGAGGTATCGGTAGTATTCCTGAGAATACTACCTTGGAGGTGCTTTTCCTCGATTTAGCTCCTAAGTCCTTAAAATCGTTCTTTAGGGCACTCCATCTGCCTCTGACTTTGTCATTGGTGCCAACATGCACCGTGACAGCTGGGTCTTCCCCAGCCCCTCCCAGTAATCTGTCCACCAGATCTGTGATGTGCCGAACCCGAGCGCCCGGTAGACAACATACTGTACGGCGCTTCAGGTCTTTGTTACAGATTGCCCTCTCGTCCTTCTAAGAATTGTGTCCCCTACCACCAGAATCTGTCTTTCCTTTCCCTTTGCTTCTCCCCCACTCTCACTGGAGGAGTTCTTCCCCTGGCAGCTAAGAGTCCCTCAGCTCCAGCAGTGCTGGTCCCTGACTGGTTTCACCAATGTCACTCAATGGAGCGTACTTATTGGGATGCTCCAGCCCTGGATTGGCCTCCCTGGCACTTCCCCCTCTACCATTCCTGACTGTCACCCATCTACTCTTTGCTAGTGCTTGCACCTCTTTGTCTCCACCCCCCTGCCAGTACCTGCCGTGTACGTTCCTGGCTCTCCTTTAGTATGGAGGAACTTCTCAGTGCTGACGGTTGCTTCCCCAGATTCAGAACATGGGCTTCCAGGGAAACAATGCGCTTACATTTTGCACAGCAGTATTCACCCTCGATCGGATGATCAAGGAACGCATACTGTACAAAGAGTCACCTCTCCACACCTGCTAGTCATCGTACCTATTAAATTTAATGAGGATTGGGGATTATATCTTGTTCAAATTACCTAACAGCTTCCTGACACTAATACTCAAGCCAGTACACAGGTACTCCCAGACCTACGTGCACTCGCAGACCTACGTGCGCTCGCAATACGCAAATATACAGTACACAATACACAAATACTAACGATCCACACACACTACTCAGACAACACTTGGGTACTCACACTACACAGGTACTGTGACCCCTGTTATAACCTCCTGTTTTCCACTCTGGTTTTAACTCACCACTTAGACAAGTTCCACTTGAACAGAGTTCCAGCAGACTCACAAATGAGCAGGCTCAATATGAGTTCTACACAAGGTTATATAGGCCTCAAGCACCTGTGAGCAATAACCACTCCCCTTAATTAGTAGGCTGAAGGAAGCAAAGAAAAAAAAAACTAGCTGTTTAAAATGTGTCAGAAAAAGGTGTTAAAAAGCTACAAGGAAAGGCCCCAAAAAGAACCTAAAAATGCAACCCAGCAATCAAAAAGCAAGACTTGTTCACTCTCCACTCAAGGTCCCCACTCTGGTTTTAATTCGCCACTTAAACCAGTTTCACTTGGACAGAGTTCCAGCAGACTCAGAAATGAGCAGCTTTCCTTGGACCCCACCAGTCTTGAGAACCTACAGCCCATCTCCTTGCTCCCTTTTCCTCCAAACTCTTTGAACGCCTGGACTACAGTCTGGATTTCGCCCTAAACACTCCACAGAAACTGCTCTCCTAAAACTCAAAAACGATTTACCAACTGCAAAAAAAATGAACACCATTCTGTACTCCTACTTCTGGACCTTTTTGGCTGCCTTTGAGGCTGGGTTCACATTGGTCCGACAAACGCTCCGACATTGGGAGCTCATGTCGCATGACGTGTGAAATTTAATGTTTCCCTATGGGAGCCGTCCTAACTGGTCCGACACAAGTCGTTCCGACTTTAGAAATGCTCCCTGTACTACTTTGGTCCGACTTTGATCCTACTTCAGCCTATTGACTATCATTGAAGTCGGATCAAAGTCGGATTGCCGTCTCGCATGATCCGACTTCGGCACGCGACTTGTGCTCAGATGATCTTGAGGGGGAACTCCGCGCCAAATTTTAGATAAAAATCCGGCATGGGTTCCCCCTCCAAGAGCATACCAGGCCCTTGGGTCTGGTATGGAACTTGAGGGGAACCCCCTACGCCGAAAAAGCGGCGTGGGGGTCCCCCCAATCCATACCAGACCCTTATCCGAGCACGCAGCCCGGCCGGACAGGAATGGGGGTGGGGACGAGCGAGCGCCCCCCCCCCTCCTGAACCGTACCAAGCCGCATGCCCTCAACATGGGGGGGTGGTGCCTTGGGGGAGGGGGGCGCGCTGCGGCCCCCCCACCCCAAAGCACCTTGTCCCCATGTCGATGAGGACAAGGGCCTCTTCCCGACAACCCTGGCCGTTGGTTGTCGGGGTCTGCGGGCGGGGGGCTTATCGGAATCCGGGAGCCCCCTTTAATAAGGGAGCCCCCAGATCCCGGCCCCCCACCCTATGTGAATGAGTATGGGGTACAGCGTACCCCTACCCATTCACCTAGGAAAAAAGTGTCAATTTAAAAAAAAACACTACACAGATTTTTAAAGCATTTTATTAGACAGCTCCGGGGGTCTTCTTCCGACTTCGGGGGTCTCTCCGGTTCTTCTCCACGCTCTCCGGATCTTCTGCCGGGCTCCTCCGCTCTCTTCTGCTCTTTTGCCGCTCTTTTGCTAAAGCGGAGGAGCCCGGTCTTCGGTCTTCAATCTTCTGCCTTCTGCCTTCTGCCCTCTTCTCCTGATGTTGACACGACGCTCTCTGGGGCTAGAATGCTCTCTGTGCGCTCTGCTCTGACTTATATAGGCGGTGACCCCGCCCCCTTATGCCGTCACAGTCCCTGGGCATGCTGGGACTGTGACGTTTTAGGGGGCGTGGTCATCACCCGATGACCACGCCCCCTAAAACGTCACAGTCCCAGCATGCCCAGGGACTGTGACGGCATAAGGGGGCGGGGTCACCGCCTATATAAGTCAGAGCAGAGCGCACAGAGAGCATTCTAGCCCCAGAGAGCGTCGTGTCAACATCAGGAGAAGAGGGCAGAAGGCAGAAGGCAGAAGATTGAAGACCGAAGACCGGGCTCCTCCGCTTTAGCAAAAGAGCGGCAAAAGAGCAGAAGAGAGCGGAGGAGCCCGGCAGAAGATCCGGAGAGCGTGGAGAAGAACCGGAGAGACCCCCGAAGTCGGAAGAAGACCCCCGGAGCTGTCTAATAAAATGCTTTAAAAATCTGTGTAGTGTTTTTTTTAAATTGACACTTTTTTCCTAGGTGAATGGGTAGGGGTACGCTGTACCCCATACTCATTCACATAGGGTGGGGGGCCGGGATCTGGGGGCTCCCTTATTAAAGGGGGCTCCCGGATTCCGATAAGCCCCCCGCCCGCAGACCCCGACAACCAACGGCCAGGGTTGTCGGGAAGAGGCCCTTGTCCTCATCGACATGGGGACAAGGTGCCTTGGGGTGGGGGGGCCGCAGCGCGCCCCCCTCCCCCAAGGCACCACCCCCCATGTTGAGGGCATGCGGCCTGGTACGGTTCAGGAGGGGGGGGGGGCGCTCGCTCGTCCCCACCCCCATTCCTGTCCGGCCGGGCTCCGTGCTCGGATAAGGGTCTGGTATGGATTGGGGGCGACCCCCCACGCCGTTTTTTCGGCGTAGGGGGTTCCCTTCAAGGTCCATACCAGACCCAAGGGCCTGGTATGCCTCTGGAGGGGGAACCCATGCCGGTTTTTTATTTAAAATTTGGCGCGGAGTTCCCCCCTAAAGATTCATACCAAACACAGTGCCGGCATTGGCGGGGATCCAAGTCGGATCCTCGTTCATTGAAAGTCGGACACATGCCGGCTTCATGTCGCAGGGCAAAGTCGGATCCAAAGTAGGACGGCTGTCGTGTCGCACCAGTGTGAACCCAGCCTGATACAGTAGACCACCCCCTCCTCCTAAAAACTTTATTTTTTTTATTTTTCATAAAACAATACAAACAGACCAAATTCAGCAAAGAAAAAAAAGAAAAAAGTACCAGCTAAAAAATATATCGTAAACAGTACATTTACATGCACAGTTTCCTGTTACTTTCATTTGCCTATTATTATACACAGCAAAAGCTATTGTTATAAATAAGCCTTAAAGCAGGCGCATAGATATGTGTAGCATATAAGATATTGCATAAAAAGTGCTTTTACCCTGATAAAGCTATAATAATGTAAGAAGTGCACTGTTTACCTCTGGGACAAAAACACAACAAAGGGGTGAAGGGAAGAAAACATAACCCAGTTGCCAACCTACTTCATATTACTTCTAGTGTGCCTCCCCACCTATCACATACCTCCTTGAACCAACAATCCACCAAAACTCCCCATCTGTATTTTAACATTGTAGGAGCCTTAGTGATACTAGTGATACTAAGGCCATTGGGGCCAGGCCTGGAGCCTGTAATCAAGGTTCCCATAATTTGTCAAACTTAAGCAGACTGCCCCGAAGCTTAAATGTTTTGTTTTCTTTAAGCAAAGCGGAATTTATTTGACTTCGCCAGTCCTAAAATTTGGGAGGCGTGGGGGGCAATCCATTTCAGCAAGACGCATTGCGAGCCAAAAACAGTAGCCTAGATACAGCCGTTCTAACAAGGGTTGTGTACACATCCTCAGCCAAATGTCCTAATATACAGGTCAACGGGTCATTGTGCAAAACCACTTGAAATATCTGATTTTAATAGTAGTAATTATTCTTTTCCAATATTGCACCAACTTAGGACATTTCCAAAACATGTGAAGGTGGTCATCAGCTGGGTCGCCACATCTAGGGTATTCTGAGCTGTCTCTGCGAGCAGTTATGCAGTGTAAGAGGTGTTTGGTGGACTCTAAGAATTTTAAAGAGTTGTGCGAGTCTTTGGGTAGGGGATATGGAAACCATAGGCACTTGTTCTAACACAGATTGCCATATTTTTCCATCTAAGGTTGATCTATCTGTAAACCATCCTCTTCTGCCCGGCAATTGTATGTGGGTCAATAATGACCCATATATAGAAGATATAAGGCCCTTTTTACCAGTTGTAGCTAATTGGTCTATAAGGAGAGTATTGATCTGTCTAAAGGGCATCGTTTTAGCCTGCACTGAAAGGGCGTGTCCAAGTTGGAGATATTGAAAGAAACAGGATGAAGGAATACCAAATTCAGTTTGTATTTCCTGAAAGGATTTCAAATGATCCTTCACACAATTGGTGAAGAAACTGTATGGCTTGGGAAATACCATTCTGAAAAGCCCTGCAGTTTCCCCAACTCAACCAGCCTACCTTTCTCCCATATGGGATGATAACTAGAAATGCCATCATATCCCTTGTTTCTCTTCATTTCTTCCCAGGACTTAGCCATAAGGATCTACCTGTCCAAAACCAAGCTCATAATATTTCCTTCTTCATGTCTTCATGTGCCCCTTCCCCTGACTTCTCTGTCAAGATCAGTGGCACAACCATCAACCCATCCCCCCATGCCTGTTTGCTAGCTGTAATCCTGGACTCTGAGCGCTCATTTTGGTCCCCACATCTAATCACTTTTCAAAGCTTGCCGCCTTAACCTCCACATCTCCAAAATACTGTATGCCCTTTCCTAACCAATGGCATTACAAAGCTCCTAATCTACTCCCTGGTTATCTCGCCTCAACTACTGCAACTTCCTCCTCATTGGCTTACCATTACATAGGCTATACCCTATTCAATCCATCAGGAATGCTGCTGCCAGACTCATCCACCTTACAAACCACTCAGCGTCTGCTTACCCCTCTATTGCTACCAATCCCTCTATTGGCTGCCACCCTCCCAATGAATTACATTAAAAATATAACAACTTGCAAAGCCACCCACAACTCAACCCCCAGCTACATCACTAGCCTAGTCTCAAAATACCAACCAGATAGTTTTCTTCATTCCTCCCAAGACCACCTGCTCTTTAGTTCCCCTCTCGTCACCTCCTCCCATGCTTGCCTCCCAGACCTCTCTCGAGCCTCTCCCATCCTTTGGAATTCCCTACCCCAATTTGTCTGACTATCCCCTTTGTCCAATTTTAGGCGATCCCTGAAAACTTTTCTCTTCTGAGAAGTCTCTATCCTGCCTCCACCTAACAACTGTACTTTTATTTTCTCCATTAGCTCATCCCCCACAGTTATTACCTTTTTTTTGTATTACTTGACCCTCCCTTTTAGATTTGTAAGCTCTAACAAACAACGCTTCCTCCTGCATTTAATTGTACTTGTACTGTCTGCCCTCACATTGTAAAGCACTGCGCAAACTGTTGGTGCTTTATAAATATAACAATTTTATAATTAGAAAATTGTATAATAAAAAAGTGTTCAGTGTGTCATAAAAGCTCTACTATTGCTTCCTGCAATGAAAAGTGCTGTATGAATGGAGGAGTTGGACCTTAAATTATTTTGCCTGTTTTCCATTAATAGAGCATTTCTCATTGTGCAAAGCGATATCAACTAAAGCCTAGTACACAAGATCAGATTTTTGGACTTGCGTTCATGCGTTTTTTTGTTGCATGCTAGTCTGATGTCGAAAGTGAAGCGATAACTCACCATACGAAAATTTTCGTACGACAGAATACATCTTTAGAAGTGACATAATGTGTTGAATTGTTTTGTATGTGTTCTTCCATTTCTGAGCATGCGTAGTCTTGCTCTTTAGGATTTTTTTCTTACGAAAACCGTACTAATTAAATGAAAATTGGACGTTGAGTTCACGTACGACAAAAATTTTATAGTCTGCACATCCAGCTTCGTTTTATGAAAAAACGGAATCTGCTGTCGAAAGAACCATGCTAACGATCTGAAAATCAGCAGATCGTTCATCGGAGGAAATTTTACTTCCGATTTTGATATTGTGTGTAAGAGGGCAGCCACCAGCCTTTGGGACCTTTCTTATTCAATGTAAGTACCGTCCCTTGCATTGCTTTTTTTTTTTTTTTTCTATCAAAAACGGACATCCATCTAGGCGCATATTGCATACAGGGCGGCCACTATCATACATAATAAATTTTATTATTTTTTTTTTTTTGAATCCTCAAAACCATATATACTTTTATATAACCATATAGAAAACCTATTCGTATGTGCAGTGTGACACAAACAAAATTATTATATTCAAAGTGTAATTCCAAAATAAGCAATTATATCAGTTCCAAGTGCTGGATAATATAAAACACAGTGCATCCAGAAAGTATTCACAGCGCTTCACTTTTTCCACATTTTGTTATGTTACAGCCTTATTCCAAAATGGATTCCCCATAATGCCAACATGAAAGAAGTTTGTTTTGAAATCTTTGCAAATTTATTAAAAATAAACATTAAAAAAAAATCACATGTGAGTATTCACAGCCTTTGCAATGACACTCAAAAATTGAGCTTGGGTGCATCCTGTTTCCACTGATCATGTTTGAGATGTTTCTACAGCTTGATTGGAGTCCACCTGTGGTAAATTCAGTTCATTGGACATGATTTGAAAGAGCACACACCTGTCTACAGTGGATATAAAAAGTCTACACACCCTGTTAAAATGTCAGGTTTCTGTGATGTAAAATAACGAGACAAAGATAAATCCTTTCAGAACTTCAGGCTGGGTTCACACTGGTCCGACAAACGCTCCGACATTGGGAGCTCATGTCGCATGACGTGTGAAATTTAATGTTTCCCTATGGGAGCCGTCCTAACTGGTCCGACACAAGTCGTTCCGACTTTAGAAATGCTCCCTGTACTACTTTGGTCCGACTTTTATCCTACTTCAGCCTATTGACTATCATTGAAGTCGGATCAAAGTCGGATTGCCGTCTCGCATGATCCGACTTCGGCACGCGACTTGTGCTCAGATCATCTTGAGGGGGAACTCCGCGCCAAATTTTAGATAAAAATCCGGCATGGGTTCCCCCTCCAAGAGCATACCAGGCCCTTGGGTCTGGTATGGACCTTGAGGGGAACCCCCTACGCCGAAAAGGCGGCGTGGGGGGTCCCCCCAATCCATACCAGACCCTTATCCGAGCACGCAGCCCGGCCGGACAGGAATGGGGGTGGGGACGAGCGAGCGCCCCCCCCCTCCTGAACCGTACCAGGCCGCATGCCCTCAACATGGGGGGTTGTTGCCTTGGGGGAGGGGGGCGCGCTGCGGCCCCCCCACCCCAAAGCACCTTGTCCCCATGTTGATGAGGACAAGGGCCTCTTCCCGACAACCCTGGCCGTTGGTTGTCGGGGTCTGCGGGCGGGGGGCTTATCGGAATCCGGGAGCCCCCTTTAATAAGGGAGCCCCCAGATCCCGGCCCCCCACCCTATGTGAATGAGTATGGGGTACAGCGTACCCCTACCCATTCACCTAGGAAAAAAGTGTCAATTTAAAAAAAAACACTACACAGATTTTTAAAGCATTTTATTAGACAGCTCCGGGGGTCTTCTTCCGACTTCGGGGGTCTCTCCGGTTCTTCTCCACGCTCTCCGGATCTTCTGCCGGGCTCCTCCGCTCTCTTCTGCTCTTTTGCCGCTCTTTTGCTAAAGCGGAGGAGCCTGGTCTTCAATCTTCTGCCTTCTGCCTTCTGCCCTCTTCTCCTGATGTTGACACGACGCTCTCTGGGGCTAGAATGCTCTCTGTGCGCTCTGCTCTGACTTATATAGGCGGTGACCCCGCCCCCTTATGCCGTCACAGTCCCTGGGCATGCTGGGACTATGACGGCATAAGGGGGCGTGGTCATCGGGTGATGACCACGCCCCCTAAAACGTCATACTATACGCTGTACCCCATACTCATTCACATAGGGTGGGGGGCCGGGATCTGGGGGCTCCCTTATTAAAGGGGGCTCCCGGATTCCGATAAGCCCCCCGCCCGCAGACCCCGACAACCAACGGCCAGGGTTGTCGGGAAGAGGCCCTTGTCCTCATCAACATGGGGACAAGGTGCTTTGGGGTGGGGGGGCCGCAGCGCGCCCCCCTCCCCCAAGGCAACAACCCCCCATGTTGAGGGCATGCGGCCTGGTACGGTTCAGGAGGGGGGGGGGGCGCTCGCTCGTCCCCACCCCCATTCCTGTCCGGCCAGGCTGCGTGCTCGGATAAGGGTCTGGTATGGATTGGGGGCGACCCCCCACGCCGTCTTTTCGGCGTAGGGGGTTCCCCTCAAGGTCCATACCAGACCCAAGGGCCTGGTATGCCTCTGGAGGGGGAACCCATGCCGGTTTTTTATTTAAAATTTGGCGCGGAGTTCCCCCCTAAAGATTCATACCAAACACAGTGCCGGCATTGGCGGGGATCCAAGTCGGATCCCCGTTCATTGAAAGTCGGACACATGCCGGCTTCATGTCGCAGGGCAAAGTCGGATCCAAAGTAGGACGGCTGTCGTGTCGCACCAGTGTGAACCCAGCCTCAACCACCTTTTTATTGTGACCTATAAACTGTACAACTCCATTGAAAAACAAACTGAAATCTTTTAGGTGGAGGGAAGTAAAAATAAAAAAATAAAATAATATGGTTGCATAAGTGTGCACTCCGTTAAATGAATACTTTGTTGAAGCACCTTTTCAATTTTATTACAGCACTCAGTCTTTTTCGGTATAAATCTATCAGTATGGCACATTTTGATTTGGCAAGATTTGCCCACTCTTCTTTGCAGAATCACTCCAAATCTGTCAGATTGCGAGGGCATCTCCTGTGCACAGCCTCTTCAGATCACACAGAATCCCACAGATTTTCAATCGGATTCAGGTCTGGGCTCTGGCTGGGCCATTCCAAAACTTTAATCCTTGGAGGTATGCTTTGGGTCGTTGTCTTGCTGAAAGATGAAGTTCCTCTTCATGTTCAGCTTTCTAGCAGAAGCCTGAAGGTTTTGTGCAAATATTGAATGGTATTTGGAACTGTTCATAATTCCCTCTTGACTAAACCCCCTGTTCCAGCTGAAGAAAAACATTCCCAAAGTAGAATGCTGCCACCACTATGCTTCACTGTGGGTATGGTGTTCTTTTGGTGATGTGCAGTGTTGTTTTATCCCCATACATATCTTTTGGAATTATGGCCAAAAAGTTCAACCTTGGTTTCATCAGACCATAACACATTTTTCTACATGCTTTTGGGAGACTTCAGATGTATTTTTTGCAAAATTTAGCCAGGCTTGGATGTTTTTTTTCATAACAAAAGGCTTCTGTCTTGCTGCTCTACCCCATAGCCCAGACATATGAAGAATACGGGAGATTGTTGTCACATGTACCACACAGTCAGTACTTGCCAGATATTCCTGCAGCTCCTTTAATGTTGCTGTAGGCCTCTTGGCAACCTCCCAGACCAGTTTTCTTCTTGTCTTTTCATCAATTTTGGAGGGATTTCCAGTTTTTGGTAATGTCACTGTTGTGTGATATTTTCTCCACTTGATGAGATGACTATCTTCTCTGTGTACCATCGTATATCTAATACCTTGGAAATTCTTTTGTTCCCTTCTCCTGACTGATACCTTTTAAAAATAGGTCCCTCTGATGCTTTGGAAGCTTTGCGGACCATGGCTTTTGCTGTAGGATGTGGCTAAGAAAATGTCAGGAAAGACCTACTAGAACAGCTGAACTTTTATTTGGGGTTAATCTGAGGCACTTTAAATGATGGCAGGTGTGTACTGACTCCTCTTTAACATGAGTTTGAATGTGATTGCTTAATTCTGAACACAGCTACATTACCGGTTATAAGAGGGTGTGCACACTTAGGCTGGCCATACATTATACGATTTTCTTGTACAACTTTCTTTTACATTTACCAAAACCATATAATAGGAGGTCAAACATGAACACTTTCAATTTGTATGCAATCAGGCAGGCCCTTGCACTACATAGTTAAAGGTAAATCAAAAGAACATTGAATAAGAAAATTGTATGGTGAGCTTTATGCAACCACATTATTTTAGTTTTCTTATTTTTACTCCCATCCCGCCCCCCCCTAAAATATTTCAGTTTGTTTTTCAATTGCGTTGTTTAGAGTTCACATTTAAAGGTGGAAAAATGTTCTGAAATGACTTATGTTTGTCTTATTTTTTTACATCACAGAAACCTGACATTTTAACAGGGGTGTGTAGACTTTTTGTATCCATTGTTAATAAGGTCCCACAGTTAACAGTGCATGTCAGAGCACAAACCAAGCCATGAAGTCCAAGGAATTGTCTGTAGACCTCTGAGACAGGATTGTATTGAGGCACAGATCTGGGGAAGAAAAATATCTGCAGCATTGAAAGTCCCAATGAGCACAGTGCCTTTATCCATAAATTGAAGAAGTTTGGAACCACTAGGACTCTTCCTAGAGTGGGCTGCCCAGCCATACTGAGCGATGGGTGGAGAAGGGCCTTAGTCAGGGAGGTGACCACTCTGGGCACAGCGATGGTCACTCTGACAGAGCTCCAGCGTTTCTTTGGTGAAGTGCTGCAGAGATGGTTGTTCTTCTGGAAGATTCACCTCTCTCCAATCAGGCCTGTGTGGTAGAGTGGAGATGGAAACCACTTCTTAGTAAAAGGCACATGACAGCCTGCCTAGAGTTTTCCAAAAGGCACCCGAAGGACTCTCAGACCATGAGAAACAAAATTCTCTGGTCTGATGAAACAAAGATTGAACTCTTTGGTCAGAATGGCATGCGTCATGTCTGGAGGAAACCAGGCATCGCTCATCACCTGGCCAATAACATTTCTACAGTGAAGCATGGTGGTGGCAGCATCATGCTGCGTGGATGTTTTTAAGTGGCAGGAACTGGGAGACTAGTCAGGATCGAGGGAAAGATGAATGCAGTAATGTACAGAGGCATCCTTGATAAAAACCTGCTCCAGAGTGCTCTGGACCTCAGACTGTAGCGAAGGTTCAACAGGACAACGACCTTAAGCACACAGCCAAGATAACAGAGGAGTGACTATGGAACAACTCTGAATGTCCTTGAGTGGCCCAGCCCAGAGCCCAGACTTGGACCCAATTGAACATCTCTGGAGAGATCTTAAACACTTGTAGCATCATACTCAGACTTGAGGCTGTAATTTGTGCCAAAGGTGCGTCAACAAAGTATTGAGCAAAGGCTGTAAATACATATGTACATGTAATTTTTAATTTTTTTTTTTTTTTTTATTTTAAATACATTTTTAAAGATTTCAAACAAACTTTTCACGTTGTCATTCTGGAATATTGTTTGTAGAATTTCTAGGAAAATAATGAATTTATCCATTTTGAAATAAGGCTGTAACATAACAAAATGTGGATTGTATGAATACTTTGCGGATACACTGTATCACTGCAAAAAGTCTTCAGTGATTCATCATCACCCTCATCCTCATCATCCTCATCCTCTACAGTGCTTCACTGAAAATGTGCTCTCACCTTAACCCTTCCAGCTGGCCAGGTCCGCATGCCGTACAGACCTTTTTTCTCCTTCTGCTATAATCTCACTTCAGTGACCATGAATTTACAGCATAATTGTTCAGCAGACGCTGCTGAAAAAACGAATGGCTCAGATCGATGGCAATCAGTGCCCCCCCCCCCCACTTAATGTCCAGGTGCTGCATGCCCTGCAGATGCTAACAGGCTTTCCCATCTCCTCCTCCCGCTGGCTTTCCGTGCGGGGTAGCCACAGAGCAATCATTAAAAAAAAAAAAAAAAATACCCCCCTTTAGTGCTCCTAGACCTCTCTGATGTCCGGCGCCCCCTCCATGCATCCGGTAGCTGGCGCTTCTCTCCTTCCCTACCGCATTATGCATTGCTACTTAACAAGGCATGTCTTAACCAAAGGTTATACAGCAGGAGTTGAGAGAACTCCCATCTACTGTCTACCTGTATTATTGCTACATTGCCTGTATTTCTGAAATAAGTGATGATTTAAATAGATTCATTTTAATTGATTGCCACATAGTTGCTTTGAAAACATAATATTTAGTACTATTCTTTTATATTTCAACTGCGGCTTTGAAGTGAATGTTAATACCTAAAATCCCTGAGCCATGTGTTAGCAAAATGCAACAGATGTTAAGCAGATGTGGTTAAACTGCCACATGCAACATGCTTGCACCCAAGAGAAAACGAGTTCAACATTACAGTGTGTGTGTGTGCACATATACTGTATACAGTATTGTACAAAAGTAAATGAAGAGAAATCCAAATTAAATCAATATTTGGTGTGACCACCCTTTGCCTGCAAAATGGCATCAATTTTTCTAGGTACACTTGCACAGTTTTTTAACTGGAACTCGGTAGATAGGTTGATCCAAACATCTTGGAGAACCAACCCCAGATCTTGGATCCTTTTTGTCTCCTCGTTTAATCCCAGACAGACTTGATGTTGAAATCGGGGCTCTATGGGATCCAAGTCTTCACTTGCAGGACTCCTTCTTTACGCTGAAGATGGTTTGAATTTACATTATATCTAATTCAAAAACTTGCGCTGGAGAGTTAACTCAAATAGTGAAATGTGAATAAATTAAAAATGAATAGGAAGACCGCAGCTGCTGCACAAAGGTGCTACAAACTTGAAGCAATGAAAAATATATAAAACAGCGCTAGCAGCCTATATCAAGCAATATACATCCTAATAAACAGTGCCTAATGTATCAATGTTAAGAGAAAACAAAAACATAAAATCTATAAGTGCTTCAGTGAAAAGTGCAATGGTGCTCCAAAACTTTTGAGTCAGTGAAGCGGCTCCCCTTTGGTGTCCCCACTCACCAAAATAATCGGATCCTCAGCTTTGCAGCCTGGGATTAAAAAGGCATTGATCAAATGATCTGGGGATATGCTGAATGGTTCCTCAGTAAAATCTTGCAGGGAGACGTTTTAAGACAGGAAGGCTATACCACACTCCATAGATCGGGAAACGGAGAGAGAACTCATAGTAAAATAACGTTTAACATTTAATGCGCAACCTACAGGATATTTGCCAAAAACGGGCATCAGTAAATAAAATCATCCGAATTTGCCGCTGAATGGCGTGCGTTCCACGGAGATGGAAAGTTCTGTCAATGGTTAACACGAACTGGAAGTACGTTGATGCGTTTCACCCCTCCTCCAGGGCATCATCAAGGACATCACTTCTGGTTCCATTACAATCTATGTATTCCTTAGGGAAGATAGAACCTCGCTTTATGCAGTAAAAAATTACCAATTACGATCTGTGTATGGAAGACAGACACTCACTTCCTCCTTTTACATAATTTCCTGTTGCTAAGTGTAAAACTTTAATAACAAACACTTTAAAAGAACAATTTATCTGTTTAGCTATATAAAAGCAACTAATGCGATAGACATATGCAAAAGATTTCCAGTATATAAAGAACAATGAATAAAAATTAATTGAAAAAGAGAAAAACATAAATAAAAATAAATAAAATTAAAATAAAATAGAAATAAATACATTTTAAATAGCATTAAAAATGGGGGGGGGAATCTCACAAATCATATTACCAATTGGACAAAAAACAATTGAGCTCTAATTCAATGTTAAGGCCATGGGGACTCAAAGTCCGGAGCCTATGGATCCATTGGGTCTCATTCTGTGAGATAGCTCTCTTGAGATTGGAACCTCTACAATGTTCCTCCACCCTATCTATCCCACAGAATGTGAGGCCCCTTGGATCTCCATTGTGGAACAATCTGAAATGTTTAGACAGGCCATGGTGTTTATAGCCCTTTTTGATTCTGTTGACCTGCTCCCTAAGCCTTACCACTCATTTTCTCGTGGTTCTGCCCACGTATTATAGCCCACAGGGACAAGACAAGAGGTGGGTAACGTGTGGTCCCACAAGTGATACATTTTTTGATTTCAAAAAGATCTACCCTCAGAAAAGGAGCTGAAGTGGGTAGTTTTCCTTTTTCTTTTTTTGGGTGGGTTTTACACATCACACATCTAGCACAACTAAAAAAAAAAAAAAAAAAAGTTTGATCCAAGAATGTAAATAACTTCTTGGGAGGATTAATAACCTTGTGTGCTAATTTGAGCCTGAGTGTTGGAGGTTTCCTATAAATAAACCTGGGCTGTGCAGGCAAGACTTTTTAAGCTCTCCGTCTTTCAATAACAGAGGCCAGCATTCCCTAAATATTTTTTTCAAAAAACAAAAGGAGAGGAGCGCCGCTAAGTAGGTTGATTTATTAACAATTGACAAAAGTATCCACTTACATGTAAATACGGTATGTGCAGCAAGAGGGTACATTCCGAAGTGGGAAGGTAAGAGGACAATCATCGATTCCCAGGGACGCCCCAAGCCTATGCCGCAATCTGACAGGAAGCCAGGACGGAACACAGTCTGTCTGCGCAGAGGAGCGGAGCAGCAACCCAGGAAGCGGCTGGTGATGTATAGTGGTGGGGAAGAACACAACGCGTTTCCGAGCTTGTGCAAGGTCCGTACGGCACATGCACGCTCCTTTTTCAAGTGTAAGGTAGGGGAGAAGCAAGGAGCTATTTATAGCAGGCATCTGCTGGCTGAGACACACTCACAGCTGATGGATTAACCAGCGGTGGGTGTAACCTAGACCATAATGTTTAATCAGGAAACTCTAAGTATATAAAAGAAATATGTATGTGACATACAAAAATTGTATTAAAAACTATATGTATGTGTATATATGTTCTCTAAAAATACGTGTTATACTAAAAATTCAGATAATTCTATGAAGGAAACCCTAAAAAGGCTACCAAAAACAAAAATTAAAATTATTTAAAATTAGTGCCTAAAAACATAATTGTTACCATAAATACACTATTATGATAGTAGGTTGATTTATTAACAATTGACAAATAAAATTTAATTTTCTAACAGCTCTAAACCTCTTTACAAATCTTTTTTTCGTCTACTCGGACGAATATTCATTTTGTCCAAATCTTGCTTAACCAAAGACTTAAATATTCCCACAAAGTGGTTATTGGTGATTTTAGGATTGAAAATAGAATTTTTTTTTTTTTAAGGAAGTATGCTGATACTCCTCACTAGCTTGATCCACTAATGAACTACTATTCGCATAAAACTGTTTAATGTTAATTTTTCTTTGTAAATTTTTGGAAATCAGTAAAAACATCAAATGTGTTTAAATTCCTGTACTAACGCATATTTAAGACCTAATTCTAAAACTTTGAGCTCATCTTCTGAAAAGATAGCCTCGCTCAAAGGTATTTTGCCTTTTACCCCCCCCGCATCCTCTTGCCCTTCTCTCCTTTCCCCATCCGGATGCGTTTGGGGTGCCATGGGATACCATAGTCTCCATTCCTCCTCTCTCCTGTCTGGTGGATTGTAATCCTTCCCACGTCCCCCTCTTCCCCCCAAGGGTGGTCCCCCAGAACCCCTTCTCTGAAAATCCCCTTGATAATTATTAGGATACCATCTTCGACCCCTATTGGGGGGAGGGCAGTAACTGGAATGGTTGGGAGTCCAAGAAGGACCACCATAACCTCCCTCTGATCATAACCTCTTTGATTATAAAACCCTCTATTAGGGGGATGATCATATCTCAAGGGTTCAAATCTGTTATAAGTTGGAGCTCCATATTGGGGGGGGGGGGGGGTGGTCCCTGGTTTGGAACTTTGCCCACCATGGTACTCTCCCCTCTTAGTCTCTCTGAGATCCATCATATTTGCGAATGGGGGTTTTGGGATTATCTGGAATGGATTCCCTTTCCTCAGTTGAAGCTCTAGGAACAGTATTTTGATCTTCATTGGTTTCCTGCCATCTATAAACTTTATTAGATGTATAATCGTAATCAATGTCTTTTTATCTAATTTATCTACAAAGTCCTGGAGTTGTTTCAATGTATCTTTATGCTCACCTGATGCTATTGAGGGACCTAATTTGGATTTAATTGCATTAAAACCATGGCCTGTCCAATCATTTCAGATTGTTCCACAATAGAGATCCAGGGGGCATCACTTTCTGTGGGATAGATAAGGTGGAGGAACATTGGAGAGGTTCCAATCTCAAGAGAGCTAGCTCACAGAATGAGACCCAATGGATCCATAGGCTCCGGACTTTGAGTCCCCATGGCCTTAACATTGAATTAGATCTCAATTGTTTTTTGTACAATTGGTAATATCATTTGAGAGATTTTATTTTTATTGTTATTTAAATTTTTTTTATTTAAATTTTTTTTAATATATTTTATTTTCTTCTTCTTTTTTTTTTTTTTTTTTCAATTAATGCTTATTCCTTTGTTCTTTATATATTGGAAATCTTTTGCATATGTCTATCGCATTAGTTGCTTTCATTGTTGTCATATAGCTAAACAGATAAATTGTTCTTTTAAAGTGTTTGTTATTAAAGTTTTACACTTGGCAACAGGAAATTATGTAAAAGGAGAAAGTGTCTGTCTTCCATACACAGATCGTAATTGGTCTTTTTTTTTTTTTTTTTTTTACTGCATAGAGGGAGGCTCTATCTTCCCTAGGGTATAAATAGATTGTAATGGAACCAGAAGTAATGTCCTTGATGACGCCCTGGAGGAGGGGCCAAACGCATCCACGTCCTTCCGATTCGTGTTAACCATTGATGCAAATTCCCGTCTCCGTGAAACGTGCCCCATTCAGCGGCGAACTCGGATGATTTTTTTACCGATGGCTGTTTTTGGCAAAAATCCTGTAATTGCGCATTGAATGCGCTTGATAATTGATGCCAAACGTGATTTCACTATGAGTTCTCTCTCTGTTTCCCCATCTATGGGGTGTGGTATATCCTTCCTGTCTTAAAACGTCTCCCTGCAAGATTTTACTGAGGAACCATCCAGCATATCCCCAGATCATTTGATTGATGCCTTTTTGATCCCAGACTGTGAAGCTGAGGATCCAATTATTTTGGTGAGTAGGGACACCAAAGGGAGAGCCGCTTCACCCGCTAAAAAGTTTTGGAGCACCATTGCACTTTTCACTGAAGCACCCGAACACTTATAGATTTTATGTTTTTGTTTTCTCTTAACATTGATACATTAGGCACTATTTATTAGAATTTTATATTGCTTGATATAGGCTGCTAGCACTGTTTTATATATTTTTCATCTATTTACATTGGCTGTATGTTTGGGATCATTTATTATTGTACCGCTCTCCATCCCTTCAGCAAGCAAACTGTCTCCCGCTACAGCCAAATATTTTACATTTTGACTCATTAGTCCAGAGCACCTACTGCCATTTTACTGCACCCCAGTTCCTTTGTTTTTGTACAAAATTGAGTGGTTTAGCTTGTTTCCATGTCTGAGGTGTGGCTTTTTGGCCTCAATTCTTCCATGAAGACCGCTTCTTGTCAGACTTCTCTGGACAGTAAATTGATGTACCTGGGTCCCATGGGTTTCCGCCAGTTCTGTGCTAATGGCACTGCTGGACATCTTCTGTTGTCAAGGGAAGGTAAGCATAAGGTGTCTTTCATCTGATGCATTTTCTTGGCCAACCAATGAGCCTGCAGTCCTTAACAAGACCCGTTTCTTTATGCTGCTTCAAAAGAGCTTGAACAGCACATCTTGAAACCCCAGCCTACTTTGAAATCTTTGTCTGGGAGAGACATTGCTGATGCGGTATTACCTACCTTGTGTCTTGTTGCTGTGCTCGGTCTTGCCATGGTGTAGGTGATCTGTGATCTGAATCCACAACCTCACCTTAGTAGTAGAGTTTGGCTGCTCCTCACCCAGTTTTAGGCCTCTTACATAGCTGTTTCAGTTAATGACTGTGTTTCAACCCACATATGAAATTGTTGATCCTTAACACATGCTTGGTATAATCAGTAATCGTACACCTAATTCTACAAAATCCCTGACTTTGTGCAAGTGTACTGTACAAAATGTGCAAGTGTAAGAATTGATGCTGGTTTGAAGCCAAGGGGTAGTTCCCACTGACCTTTTTAAACCATATCTGTTATTCTACCTTCTTCTTTTGTATAATAATAAAAAAAAAATATTTATTATAAATAATTATTATATATTATATTATATTATATTATATATTTATTATAGAAATATTTTTCTGTTATACGTTGGGTTTTCCCTGAACAATATTTCTTGGTGTGGGACTTTTGGCATTGCAGTTAAACAAATGTCCCCTAACTGCTTCTATCCTCTAACCCAGGGATAGAGGCAACCTTTGGAAACTAGATATCGCCTTTAAAAAAAAAAAAAAAACTACCTAAATAGTAAGGAAAACTTACTAATAATAAAACAAATGTCATTGTAAAATATAAATTTGGCCTACCTTAAAAGTGGACTTGTCAGTCAATAGAGCAGTTTACTGTGTCAGTAAGGCGCTGGATGGTTTGTGGACAGTGCCAGTACTATTTTTATTTTGTATTTTATTTTTTTAGGAGCCCTGTTTTGGGGAGCTTTGGTGAAATATCGGGGGTCTAAACAGATCCCCTGATGTCTCACATTTGAGACTGAGAAAGGGACAGAGGACAGAGATTCCCCAGTCCCTTTCTCTGCAGCCTCAGCTGCACTGGACAGTGAACGAATGGGAAGTGCTCTGTGGTGAGCAGGTTCCTGTTCATTCACAAACTGAAGTATAGTAAATACAGCCAGTGATTGGTACCTTCACTCCATTGTGTTCATTCAGAAAAGGAAGGGGCTGGTAAGTGACACATTTACCGGCCCCTACCCCGCTCTCCATTTTGAAAGCAAGGGGGTAAGGGAGGGTCACAGTGGAGGAGGGGGTGGTGGGATTTACAGTGTGTAAAACGAGGATATATTATTTATCAGAGATCGCAGCCTGGGGTGTCATCTCTGTATATCGGGGCGACCTGTAGAACACCCCCCCCCCCCCAATTTATATTATAGACTAAAGGCTGATGAGCTCATGTATATAGACTAGTGATGTGCTCTGATGACAATGATTGTGCAGGAATAGGAGGGCAATATGGATGTCTCCAGGTTCTGGGGTTGGCAACCAAGGGAGGTGATCTACCCATCACCTGCTCACAATAAAAAGGTTGTCGACCGCTGCTGTAAGGGCATGCAGCAGCTGTACAAACACAACCACGGGTCCTAATTTAACAGGTGTATGTAAGTGGCACTAAATGCACACTGTTTTTGTTTGGGGCCATACACCTGCACCACACGCCTGTAAGATGAGTATCTGTGGCCGTGTTCGTGCAGCTGCTGCATCCCCGTAAAGTAACATAGGCTGCCTGCACACAGCTCCAGTCGGCTGAGCTTTAGCAGGAATGTTGTAGTATTTGTATCCACTAATAATGATTTTAGTGTATTTTTATCGAAAAAATTTGGTTGATATTTTCGGGTGTGGGTTTTTTTTTTTTCCATTTCATACCTTTTATTATCGTCTGCCATAATACATTTATGTTTGTATAATTTAACAGAGAATCATTTTGGAACAGCAGCAGAGTGAGAGATCCGATAAAAGTTTTCAGAGGCTGTGCATGTTTTGTGATGAGGAGTTTAAAGTAAACAGGTTTGTTTTTATTTATTCCTTTTGTTATGATGTTTTTGCATTCCTAACTAATATAAGTGTGTTTACTTCAGGATCTGGAAATTCATAAACGTCATTGTATCATTGCATCCAAAATTTGGAAAGGCTACGCCATTTTAAAGAACCTGTACCACCACCAAAAATAAAAGCAGGAGGAACAAAATAGCAGAAGGCATCAATGCTTAGAATTTGACTTTACTGGACCTTTAACAAGACTGTACTATTACCATGGCTCCTAAACATTGCTGGCAGTAACTTTACTGCACTCTAAGGCCCTATTCCCATGGATGCCAAGGGACAGTAAAAACATGCATTTAAACCTCTGTTTTACCACTCCCGTCAGCCCAACTAAAGGAAAACCTGTAGCCTTACACTTTCCACAGCAAAAAAAAAAAAAATATTGGGGCCATCTGCACACATTTGCATTCAGAGTTGTTTTGTTTTATGTTTTTTGTTGTTATTTTTTTTAATAATAAGCACTGTTTTTATGAGAAATATATAATGATTTATGTTCTCCGCCTAAAGAATAGGTTTTCACTATCAACACATTTTAATACGTAAAACTGCGTTAGAGCTAGCAGGCTCAAACTAAATAAAACTGAAAAAACAAAATAGTGAAAATTCTTTACAATCAATTACTTTGTTTACCCCTTGAGACTTCAGCATATAGAATCTTTTGAAAATGACTTTAGGCTAAATTCACAAAGCTTTAAGCAAAGATAATGGTCTTCTCAGCTATTTTACTGTAATTTGAGTTCTCTGAAAGTTTAGAAGGTGTGTTGCTGACTTTCCTGCTGCAAGCAAAATTTGTCTAGATTTTTGGACAGCATGGGAAAAGCGGGAATACCAGGGAATGACCTTATTAGAATAACCGTGTGCTTTAATCATCAGTTTAATAAAGTATACATTAATCCATAATACTGCCCATGAAACGTGTATATACCATATACCGTAAACAAGTTGGCAAATAATGTGATATCAAAATTAAAAACAAAATTAAAAAACAAATGTTGATGAAATTAAAATGTATATGGCATATAGTGTAATGTCCAAACACTAAAAATAACCAAACACCCATGAACAAATTAATTAAAGTAAAATACAAAAATATTGGAAAAGTCCATCAAAATATGAATTATATGAAATCTTCCATGACGTGAAAAATCTTGTGTACAATCCACCACCAGTAATAAAGATTTGCCGCTTACCAGAACCCCATGATCCCCCACTATAGAGGATCAGAGGAAGCCTGTACAGCGAAAGCCCTCCGGAGCTTAGCACAAAGACCCAGACTCTATGTATTGCACTCACATATGGATAGCAGAAATAAGCGCCTGTGGTGTCTGGTGCTCCGGCCGGTGAACAGACAGAACCCCGTCCTACTGAGACATCAACGACAATGCGAGGTGACGCAAGCACATCGCTCCGCCTTACGCTTTTCGTAATAGGTTACGTCGTCCAGGGGCACGAGGACGACGTAACCTATTACGAAACGCGTAGGGCGAGCGATGTGCTTGCGTCACCTCGCATTGTCGTTGATGTCTCAGGACGAGTTTTGTCTGTGTGTTCACCGGCCGGAGCACCAGACACCACAGGCGCTTATTTCTGCTATCCATATGTGAGTGCAATACATGTTTTCTTTTATCTTTAATAAATCGAAGGTTTTACACTATTGGAGCTTCTCTTATCTTTACATGCCACACTCGTTATCTGTGAGCTGGGGAGATATGATGGGATCTGAGGCTTAATAGCTCCATTTGGTATCTTTGGATGTTTCATTACCACCAACAAATCCAGTGTCTGGGTCTATGTGCTAAGCTCCGGAGGGTTTTCTCTGTACAGGCTTCCCCTGATCCTCTGTAGTGTGGGATCATGGGGTTCTGGTAAGTGGCAAATCTTTATCATTGGTGGATTGTACACAAGATTTTTCACGTCATGGAAGATTTCATATAATTCATATTTTGATGGACCTTTCCAATATTTTTGTAATTTATTTTAATTCATTTGTTCACGGGTGTTTGGTTATTTTTAGTATTTGGACACTATATGCCATATAAATTTTTAATTTCATCGACATTTATTGTTTTTTATTTTTGTTTTTTAATTTTGATATCACATCATTATTTGCAACTTGTTTATGGTATATGCACGTTTCATGGGCAGTATTATGGATTAATGTATACATTATTAAGTTAATGCCTTAGTGCGACTCTATTATTTTTTCTATATTTACACTGTTTTTGTTGTGCAGAAGAATCGCTGCTTTTATATTTTTTTTATTTTTTATTTTTTTTAATTTTTTTTTGATATCACATCATTATTTGCCAACTTGTTTATGGTATATGCACGTTTCATGGGCAATATTATGGATTAATGTATACATTATTAAGTTAATGCCTTAGCGCGACTCTATTATTTTTCTATATTTACACTGTTTTTGTTGTGCAGAAGAATCGCTGCTTTTATTATCTAAGATCCATTCACCATTAGTTTTATTTGTGTTTAGGTACACTATTTTGATTCACCTTAGTGCAGTTTTTTTCCCCTTTTCTTTTAATCATCAGTTGTATGATTTTTTAATAGAATTGCAGTATATTTTTTTTGTACTGTACCAAAGGGTGTTTTCCTGCAGTTAGGGCCAGTTCACACCACATGCAGTCCAGTGCGTTTTTTTTTCTGCATCAAAAACGCACAGAAAGTGGATTATATGGTTTGCAATGGCATAGTTCACAGCGGTGCTTGCAGTTCTAGTTCGTTACAGTTCCAGAAAAAAAAGTAGAACAATTTGCATTTTTCCTGCACTGGACTGTACTGGAACGCTGTGAAAAGCATCAAAAATGCACTGTAACGCACCAAATCGCAGTGGAACACACTTGTTCTTGGGGTTAAGAAAAAAAAAACGGGGAAAAAATGCACTGGACTGTATTAAAAATGCACTAGAATGCATCAAAAATGCACATGCAGAAAAGCATTTGGAACATATCTAGACTGAGTTTCTGTGGTGTGAACTGGCCCTTAAAGAAAAGCTATCATAAGATAACTATGGGAGCTACCAATATTGGTCTCCTTTTTTGCTAGTTGCCTGGCTGTATCTTAATTTAATACTATAAGTCAAAGACCTAAAACATGCATGATGTAAATGAGTGTTAGAGAATTGTCAGTATCCCTTTTATCTCTGTTATTTTGAGGTTGGTTATTAGGAAGGCACTGAAGCCAACACATCAGCCTGACAGGGGAACAAACATTCTTGGAGGAAAGGAAGCCATGTCATATCCCATATTTCCCATATTTTCTGGTATTCCCGCTTTACCATGCTGTACAAAAATCTAGACAAATTGTGCTTGCAGCAGGAAAGTCAGCAACACACCAATTAGCACAGCAACTAGCCAGACTTGTATAGAGACCGTCATGGTGCACGTGACGACATTCAAAATATATTCTGTTAGCATTAACACCAGCATCCACCTTTAGACATTTACTCTTTGATACAAGTATAAGCACAGTAAACAGTGAAGTGTTAAAGTCAATCTGTTGGGACAGAAATGTGGGATATGACATGGCTTCCTTTCCTCCAAGAATGTTTGTTCCCCTGTCATGCTGATGTGTTGGCTTCAGTGTCTTCCTAATAACCAACCTCAAAAGAGCAGATTGACTTTAACACTTCACAGTTTACTGTGCTTATTATACTTGTATCAAAGAGTAAATGTCTAAGGTGGATGCTGGTGTTAATGCTAAAAGAATATATTTTGAATGTCGTCATGTGCACCATGACGGTCTCTGTACAAGTCTGGCTAGTTGCTCACTCATTACTTCAAAGTGGAACTAAAGGCACACATACTGACCTTTGTTCCAACAGTGTAATGCTTGTGGAGTCTCTCGCCATCACTGTCTTCTTCTCTCAGTTCGTTTAGGTGCAGGTCTTTAGCCATTTTGATTGGCTGGCACAGGATGATATGCACAGCTCAGTGTACATTCTGCAAAGGATTGTGAAGGGGGTTGTAAATGTACTTGATTGCAGAAGAAGCATTGGTGTTGATTTACTAAAGACAAATAGACTGTGCAGTTGCATTCATTTTCCTCAGAGCTTAGTGAATGAGTGTGGTGAAGCTCTACGAATTTCCATCATCCAATCATGTGCAAGCAAGAATGCTGTTTAGTTTTTAACCTATGCACTTGATTGGGTATTTTTACAAAGTGAAGCTTCACCACATTCACTAAGCTAAGTAAATTAACCCCACTTCATGTCTCTTCTGCAATAAAGACCCTGCCTGTTGACAATTTTTTAACACTAGTTCTTAAAGGAGTTGTAAAGTCAGAAGGTTTTTTTATCTTAATGCATTCTATGCATTAGGATTGAAAGTCTTCTGTGCGCAGCAACTACCCCAGCATCCCCCTAATACTTACCTGAGCCCGATCTCTGCCCAGCGATGTCCACAAGTGTCTCGGTCGTCTGAGACTCTCCCTCCTGATTGGCTGGGAATAAGACACAGCAGCGGCACCATTGGCTCCCGCTGCTGTCAATCAAAGTCAGTCAGCCAATCAGGAAAGAGAGGGAATGGACTCAGAGTTGTGACTCTGCTCAGGTGCCCCCATAGCAAGCTACTTGCTGTGGGGGCAGTCGACAGGAGGGAAAGGCCAGGAACACAGAAGAGGGACCCGAGAAGAGGAGTTTCTGCGCTGCTCTGTGCAAATCCACTGCACAGAAGAGGTAAGTATAACACATATTTGTAAAGTCTCGTGTTTTTTTCAATAAAAATAACAATCACTTTAAACATTAATAAATTGGACTTTTTGCAAAATTCTGCCACCTGCTTTTTGTGGCATCCAGCTCCAATTCAGTCTATGAAAAAATAATTGGGAGTATAATTTAATATATAATTGAAAATCAATTAAAGCTCCATGCATTTAGTTTTGAAAAGTGGGAAATGTCAGCCAGCGTCTGAATTCCTATCCCAGTCTATATTTACTAGTATAAATGCATGTCTTTTCCCTATGCTTGGACTGCTTGACAAAGGGGGTGGAGCCCCAGAAACATGTAGCGGCCCACCCTATGCTAACATCGCTGCTCAGTTTTGACAGCTGTCATCCTCTCTCTCTGGCCATGCACACTGCTGCTCTGCCCACCAGTTTTGTGACTGGGACCAGTGTTGACAGCGTCTCCACCTGCTGCATGTCATGCTCAGTCCTTCTAGCTGGTTTCCATCTGATGTTTGATGTTTTGCCTTTGGCTTTTGCCTGCTGTCAATCAAGAACCTGATATGAAAGTGTGTTATTTTAATAAAATGGTCTGACTAACTCCAGATCCCTGTCTTAGTTTTCTCATTTGGAAAATGTGGAAATGTCTGTAGCCTTTTTTTTTTTTTTTTTTTTTTTAATATAGTATGTTGTGTAATTACAATACAGGTTCCAATAACGACACACCGGACATGAGGTCAGGTTTTGCAATAATATTGAATTGTAACAAGTGTAATGGACTTCAAGGTGGTGACTAATACAGAATAACCATCTGGCCTGGTAAATTGCGCAGGCACAGTGACTAACAACATTATTAACAATGTGGGCAGTCTTAGTCAGGGTATTGCAGTTGTTGAATGTTGTACTCCATGTTTGGAAGTCCTGCTGCAGAACATTAACGTGAGAATGAATGATTTCACACAATGCATTGTTTCTTTCTCGAACATTACGGGACACAGAGCCACAGTAATTACTGATGGGTTATATAGGTATCACTGGTGATTGGACACTGGCACACCCTATCAGGAAGTTCAACCCCCTATATAATCCCTCCCCCTTGCAGGGATACCTCAGTTTTTACGCCAGTGTCTTAGGTGATGGACGTGTAAAGATGTCCTGTGCTGAGCTCCAAAGGGAATATCCTAAGATCCTATACTGGGGCAAGCCAGGCGAACCGGATCCATTCAAAGTGTCTTTTCATGGCCGAATTGAATGGTACCCGGGCCTCGTGTCCGAAGAAACAAGGTTTTATCCGTAATGCTTCTCTTTTTAGAGAGCTGGACCCCGCAGATCAGAAAATGGCTTTAAACTTCCTAATTTCTGGCGAGGTGCTTTACGGTCCCAGAACTGTTGGATCCCCCTACTGATGGGGGCCCCAGTCTCTGACGGTTTTTTCAAACGGAGCCCACCGTGAGAGGTGAAGATTGGGTCTGTGTAAACAGCACCCTGCGGCTGGATAAGGTAAGAGGAGATTCCACAGAATTTTTGAGTTCTAGTGGCTTTTCTCCTTTAAGGTAAATGCATGCTATGCCTATTGTGACCACTGGGGGCTGCCAAGAGCACAAACCTACACATGCTGAATGTCTGTCTCAGGTGTTGTAATCGCTGTGTATGTCCCAGCGTATCAAGCAGGCTGCAAGCAGGTAAGGTGGATGGGGGGATTTCTCATGTTTGAATGTTCCCCCCCAGGCTAGAGAGGGGCCACAGGGGTCTAGAAAGTGGTTATACCACCCGGGCTCTGTGGCCTAATGGCCACCATCTCTGAAGATAGCCGTTAAGGCAAATCTTGTTACCAGTCTCCCTCCTTCCCCCCCCCCCATCCCCAGCCTTTTCTCCAGAGCATGAAAGGAGAGTCGGCAGTGCGGGAAGCGCTCGTTTTTTTCAAAACTCGAGGGGGGGGGGGCGGTAGAGGAGGGGGCGGGATGTCAGCACAGAGTGTTTAGACTCCCACTCAGGCCAGCTGCAGGCTATTAAAGGCACTCTGTACAGGTGCACTCAGCCTTCTGAGAGACACAGAGCTGACGGTCGCATGTAAGATGGGACACAGGCATTCTCCTAGGCAGCATTTACTGAAGTAACACCAGACTGAGCATTGGGTAGCAAGGCTTTTAGCCAGACTACATCGCTCAGCGGACAGTGTTCATTTGTATACCTCACACCTTGTTGCTTTGCACTATGGGTAGAAGAGGTTCAAGCACCCCAGGAACCAGAGACACTAGGGGATCTCGTTCAGGTTCTGAGGGCCCCCTGTCGGCAGCATCCTTCCCCCCTAAAGATGGGCCAGGGACGGCTAGCCAGGGAGAGCCATCGGGGTCAGGGGCTACACCTGCTTCTGGCACTTCAGCCCCTGTATATATTACACAAGAGGTTTTTTCCTCAACCATTAATGGTCTAGAGGAAAGATTAATGGCCGTGATTACGTCTTCACTCAGTGGAAGAAAACGCACTAGGCTTTCCTCTGTTCCCCAAGACCCTCAGACAGAGGAGCTCTGGGATAAAGGAGATGAATCCCTTTCAGAGGATCAGGATGGGATGGATGATTCCTCTTCGGAGGATTCAGGTGGAGAGGGACCCTCTGCGACTTCCCAAGAGGAGAAAGTCTTAGTGCAGATCCTCACTGGATTGGTCCGCTCCACATTTAAGTTGCCCATACCTGAAACTGCTAAAGAATCCTCTTCTGCTTTGGGGTCACTGAAACCTTTCCAAGCAGCACATGCTTTTCCTGTTCATAATTTACTTGAAAAGCTTATTTATTCTGAGTGGGATCACCCAGACAAACGTTTTTTTCCGCCGAGAAAGTTTTCAACACTTTATCCGATGGAAGAAAAGTTTATTAAAATGTGGGGAATTCCGGCTATTGATGCCGCCATTTCCTCAATAAATAATAGCCTGACTTGTCCTGTAGACAATGCTCAGATGCTCAGGGATCCTGTAGATAAAAGGATGGAATCCCTATTGAAGGATGTTTTCTCCTTAGCAGGATCAGTGGCCCAACCTGCAATAGCAGCGATTGGAGTCTGTCAATACTTAAGAGACCATGTTAAGCAGGTCATCAAAGTATTACCTGAACAGCAGGCCCAGGGGTTTGCTAACCTTCCAGCGGCCTTATGCTTTGTGGTTGACGCCATTAGAGATTCTATCGTGCAAACCTCCCGTCTTTCACTGGGGTTGGTGCATATACGTAGAATCCTATGGTTGAAAAATTGGTCAGCCGAAGCACCATGTAAGAAGCTACTGGCTGGGTTTCCATTTCGTGGTGCAAGGTTGTTTGGAGAGGACTTGGATAACTATATCAAGAGAATCTCTTGTGGGAAAAGCACTCTCTTACCTGTCAAGAAGAAGAGTAAGCGTCCCTCTTTCAAACGGACTCTTTCCCCAGCGCCGGGGGCTTCAGCCTCCAGGCAGTCTCGACGGCCGCCTCCATCGGGGTCCAGAGACAAGAGTCAACCCCAGGGACAAAAGAAGTCCTGGGGAAAGAAGCCTACTAGGCAAAACACTAAGACCTCTGCATGAGGGGGCGCCCCCGCTCACTCGAGTGGGGGGAAGACTGCGACAATTCTCAGAGCTCTGGCAGGAGGACTTCCAGGACAGATGGGTAGTCTACACGGTAACCTTAGGGTACAAGCTGGAGTTTCAGGAATTCCCTTCTCCTCGGTTCCTCAGATCAAATGTTCCCAGAGACCCAGAGAAGAAGCAGTCGCTCCTTCTAGCGTTAGAGCAACTTTTGTCGCAGGAGGTCATTATGATAGTTCCCACAAAGGACCAGGGATTGGGCTTCTATTCCAACCTTTTTACGGTCCAAAAGCCAAATGGGGATGTCAGGCCCATTTTGGACTTAAGGGATCTGAACCGATTCCTAAGGATTCAATCCTTCCGCATGGAATCAATTCGAACAGTAGTTCCCACCCTGCAGGGAGGAGAATTTCTGGCATCAATAGACATCAGAGATGCATATCTGCATGTGCCCATTTTTCCTGCTCATCAGAAGTTTCTGCGCTTCGAGGTAGGAGGGCGCCATTTCCAGTTTATGGCTCTGCCCTTTGGGATAGCCACTGCACCTCGAGTGTTCACAAAGATCTTGGCTCCTCCTCTGGCCAGATTAAGGGCTCAGGGTATAGCTGTCATAGCATACCTAGACGACCTGCTCTTGATAGACCGGTCGGTAGCCTCTTTGAATGGAAAACTTGAGGACCACGGTCAGGTATCTAGAACACCTGGGTTGGATCCTCAAGTTAGAGAAGTCTTTCCTAAAACCAGTAAGAAGACTGGAATATTTAGGTCTGATTATACATACAAGCCAGGAGAAAATATTTCTACCCCAGGCAAAGATCACTGCTTTGAGAGAGCTGATTCTGACAGTAAGGACCAAGAAGGGTCCCTCAGTCCGCCTTTGTATGAGGCTACTAGGGAAGATGGTGTCTTCATTCGAAGCAGTTCCCTATGCTCAGTTTCACTCAAGAATGCTGCAACACAGTATTCTGTCGACCTGGAACAAGAAGGTTCAGGCATTAGACTTTCCGATGCACCTGTCGCATGCGGTGCGTCAGAGCCTCAATTGGTGGCTCATACCCGAAAACCTGCAGAAGGGGAAATCCTTTCTACCGGTTACCTGGACGGTGGTAACAACAGATGCCAGTCTGTCAGGTTGGGGAGCAGTTCTGGAACAGGCTGCGGTCCAAGGAGTATGGTCCAAGACAGAGAGGACCTTACCCATCAACATTCTGGAGATCCGGGTGATACATCTAGCTCTAAAAGCCTGGACTATCAGGCTACAGGGTTGTCCGGTCAGGATCCAGTCCGACAATGCCACAGCAGTGGCTTATGTCAATCATCAGGGAGGCACCCGGAGCCGAGCTGCTCAAAAAGAGGTGAACCAGATCTTAGTCTGGGCAGAGATGCATGTGCCATGCATATCGGCAGTTTTCATCCCGGGAATAGAGAATTGGCAGGCGGACTATCTAAGTCGCCAGCAGTTACTTCCAGGGGAATGGTCTCTGCATCCCGACGTCTTTTGGGCCATATGCCAAAGATGGGGGGTTCCAGATGTAGATCTCTTTGCATCCCGATTCAACAAAAAGATAGACAGATTTGTGGCAAGGACAAAAGATCCTCTTGCATGCGGGACGGATGCGTTAGTGATTCCGTGGCATCGGTTCTCACTGATTTACGCATTCCCGCCTATTCTGCTACTACCACGACTCCTTCGCAGGATCAGGCAGGGAAGGAAGTCGGTACTTCTGGTGGCCCCCGCTTGGCCCAGAAGGACTTGGTATGCAGAAATAGTAAGGATGACGGTAGGTTCCCCGTGGACACTACCGGAACGCCCAGACCTGTTATCTCAAGGTCCAGTGTTCCATCCTGCCTTACAAACGATAAATTTGACGGTTTGGCTATTGAGACCCACGTTCTGAAGAGTCGTGGGCTCTCAGGTCCTGTCATATCTACCTTGATTAATGCAAGGAAACCAGCTTCCAGGATGATTTATCATAGAGTCTGGAAAGCTTATATAACCTGGTGTGAATCCAGAGGTTGGCATCCCAGGAAATATGTCATAGGTAGAATCCTTGATTTTCTACAGATGGGATTAGAGATGAAGCTGGCCTTGAGTACCATCAAGGGCCAGGTCTCTGCTTTATCAGTATTATTTCAGCGGCCACTTGCTTCGCATTCTTTGGTCCGAAACTTTATGCAGGGGGTGATGCGTCTTAATCCTCCGGTTAAAGCGCCCCTAAACCCCTGGGACTTGAATTTGGTCCTGGCTGTGTTACAGAAACGGCCTTTTGAACCAATAAGTCAGATTCCTTTGGTCTTGTTGACAAGGAAATTAATTTTTCTGGTGGCCATCTCTTCTGCTAGAAGAGTATCAGAATTAGCAGCTCTTTCCTGTAAGGAGCCTTATTTGATTATACACAAGGATAGAGTGGTACTACGCCCTCATCCTAGTTTTTTACCGAAGGTGGTTTCTGATTTTCATTTAAACCAAGACATTGTTCTACCTTCCTTTTTTCCAGATCCCTGTTCTCCGGAAGAGAGATCTCTACATTCGTTGGATGTAGTAAGAGCAGTTAAGGCCTATCTAGGGGCAACTACTCAGATCCGCAAGACGGATGTTTTGTTTGTGCTGCCAGAGGGTCCCAATAGAGGACAGGCAGCGTCAAAAGCTACCATTTCTAAATGGATTCGACAGTTGATCATTCAAGCTTACGGTTTGAAACAGAAGATTCCTCCGTTTCAGATCAGGGCACATTCCACAGGGGCTATTGGTGCTTCTTGGGCAGTGCATCACCGGGCCTCTATGGCTCAAATCTGCAAGGCCGCAACCTGGTCTTCAGTTCATACATTCACCAGATTCTATCAGGTGGATGTGAGAAGGCATGAGGATATCGCCTTTGGGCGTAGTGTGCTGCAGGCAGCAGTACAGGGTCCTCAGGTCTGATTGCACCCTACTTTGGTCGTGGTTCCCCCCCCTCAGGTAGCATTGCTCTGGGACATCCCATCAGTAATTACTGTGGCTCTGTGTCCCGTGATGTTCGAGAAAGAAAATAGGATTTTTTAAAACAGCTTACCTGTAAAATCCTTTTCTTTTGAAGGACATCACGGGACACAGAGGTCCCACCCCTCTTCTAATACACTATATTGCTTGGCTACAAAACTGAGGTATCCCTGCAAGGGGGAGGGATTATAGGGGGTTGAACTTCCTGATAGGGTGTGCCAGTGTCCAATCACCAGTGATACCTATATAACCCATCAGTAATTACTGTGGCTCTGTGTCCCGTGATGTCCTTCGAAAGAAAAGGATTTTACAGGTAAGCTGTTTTAAAAAATCCTATTTTTCCCAACTTAAACTTTTCTGTCCTAACCGGGACATGGGAAAAAGCCTTCTGCCCTTTACCAAGGGATTAAAGAGGAAGGGGGACATAAAGAGGAAAGAGAGAACAAAAAAGGGGTGTAGTGAGTCTGGGGCTTTGTGCCTTCCTTTGTAGGGTCTCTCCGCTCTATCCCCCCAACCTTCTCACACACAACAGCACACCCAAACCCTGGAGGTAGTCCATAGATACTGGGCCCCTGCCTTTTGAACACATGGTGGTGAGAGCATCATAGGCCCAGGTTGAAGTGTGTATGAGGACTGTTGCAACACTTTTAGTTGTAGCCATGGCCTAGCTTGCACCACTTTGGTTTGTCACAACTCCAGGCTTGTGTAGGTCAATTTTCTGAATGTACGGAGACGTGAACAGGACAATGCACCTATGTCCCAAGGACCATCCTTACACTAGAGTCAGTGGAAGTCCTTTCTCTGTTAACCTGGACAGTTTTCATGACAAAATTGACCCAAAAGGACTTGGACATTCTTCAACCCAACTCATTTTCCCTAAGGTGGTTTCCTCCTTCTACCTTTATTCAGGGTATTATCCTGCCTTTTTTTTTTTTGTCCCTCTCCAAAGCACCCCAAATGGATCTCTCTACATTGTTTATATGTTTGCTGTGTGCGAGTTCATCTCCCGGTCACTGCATTCATCCGCCAACTTTAGGTGGATTAGACAGGGTATCGCTGAGGCTTATGGCTTGATGGATAGGAATCTTTCTTTCCCTATTAAGGCTCACTCAACTCGTTCAGCTGGTGCCTCTTGGGCTTTTCATTACTTTTCATCTGTTTCTCAGATTATTAAGGCTGGTCTTCTGTTCACATGCTTCACCAGGTGGATGTACAGGCCACTGCCATCACTAGCTTTATCTGAAAGATGCTACAAAGCACTCTTAATTTTGGAACTCCCTTGTTTTGGGCTGTTGGCTTTCTTTGCTGTGTTGCCAGGGCTGGTACAAGGATTTTTGTCTACTTAGGTGAAAGTTTGCCGCCGCATCCCCTCCCCACACACTCACCATTACACCATTATGACTGGGAGGGGTATCTGGACAGTGGGACACGGGGGGGGGCTGCAGGACAGGTGGTGGCCAGCGTCACAGGAGGGGGAGGGGGGAGGGTCACACATCTTGGAACTACCAGTCCTCCAAGATCTCACCTGTCCTGCAGTGGCTCCTCCCAGATGGTGTCTCTATAGAGCATCTGTTGCCAGTATATGTCCCAGGCAGTCAGAAGATCTCCGGTGGCAGCTGCAGCAGAGTAGGATAGGGGTGCCTGACCCCCTCTCTCCCTCCTCCTCTTCTCTCCTCCCCCTCCCTCTCCTTCCCTCTTCTCTTCCTCTCCTTCCCTCTTCTCTTCCTCTCCTTCCCTCTTCTCTTCCTCTCTTCCTCCTTCCCTTTTTTTCTCTTGCTCTCCCTCTTCCTCCTCCTTCTCTCTTCTCTTCCCACTCCTCCACCAGTACTCCCTCACCTGACAGTCCCTCTCATTCCTCATTGGAGCCTGCATGACAGCGGGCTCCAACCGCTCCCAGCACACCTGCATCTGCACTCCTCTGCATCCTTGCAGGCCTGCTTTGATGGGACATACAGACTGCCATGCCTTCCTACTGCTCTCTCCTTGCTCTGCTAGTAACCCAGTAAACTGCAGGTAAACTAAAACGTCCATGCTGTACCCTCTCTCTTACCGGGAGCAGCATAGAAGATTTATTTTGCCTGCTGGAGAGCACAGAAGACACAATTTCAAATCTACAGCAAGTGGCTGGATATAAGGATTTTACGCCCCCAGCCCACCACCCCAGGGCAGCTGCCTATGCTAGCGCCGGCCCTGTGTGTGTTGCCCACCCCTTGTATTGTTTAGGGACATCCCCTGGTCAAGATTTAAAGGGCCTGTGTCCTGCACTGTACTCCAGGAAAAGGTTTTTACAGGTAAGTCAAATATCCATATTTATCACTAACGTGATGAATTTGTTTTCTTGCAGATCTATTCTGTTTAAACACATGAAAGAAGAGCACTCATTCAATGTTGGACTACCAGATAATCTTGTATATTGCAATGAGTTTCTAGATGTGTTACAGAAGAAATTGGACAAGTAAGTGCCATAGTTGAATGAATCACTATAATCTGCTTGTTTTAGTTTGTGTTTGTTTATTATAATACTTCAGTCACTCTATATCATAACTTTGACTTTTAAATAAAGGGTCATTCTATCAGAAAATGGTATTTCACTATTTGGCTACAGTTACAGCCTAGTGGTCTGAGCTATTTGGTAACTGTTAGATTCCAACTGTTAGATTGGAGGGTTATTAGATCTCATCACAGGATGGACTGTGGAGGTCTCATATGTAGAGCAGTGCCAACGTCCTAGTTTAAGTCTTAGAAAACGCCACTACCCTCCATGGTGCTCTGATGCCTGGGTGTCACCTGTTGAACAAAACAAGCTGTCTGATGGCGGTCCTGGGAGCTTATTAGATAGCTCCTTGCTGGGATAGGATCAGAGCCCTATTGCAGCCATGTTAGTCAAGATCTATTTTGTGCCAGGTTTACAAGCAAGTAGCTGATTTATGCTGTTTACAAGACCTGCTCACCTGTATTACCCTACAATATTACAGTCTCTGGATTCCCTTATGCACCTTGGTCATTGGAGGCTTTGTCTCTGAATGCATGGCTTTTCAATTATCCATAACCTCTACCTGATCTGAAGACGGATCCATTTACTCTGGCTGGTAACCCAAACAAGCTCCTGAAGAAGCATTCAAATTTGCGAAACATGTAGAGCCATACCGAGCTATATCAGTTTGAGGTTATTTAATGGGAACGGAAGGGGTTTATCCCTCCCTCTGATATAGGGGCTATTCCCCGATCCGTTCTCATACATTTATGTAGTGACATATAATACCAATTTCCGCAATGTACTGCGTTTTTTAAAAAATGTTTACGTTTATGTGATTCTTTTAAAATTTGTGTATAAATAAGTTTACATTGATTTTTATGATTGGTGCCTACAAAGTCCATCTGTTTCATTCTCCTGGGTATTTTTACCCCCCCCCCCCCCTTCCTGTTTTCCAACTGTTAGATACCTAGGTGTTTCAGTGTTCCTTCTAAAACAGGGATATTTCCTTGTGTCCCCACTTTTCTTTGATTTGGTCATATTTATGCTCATTAATTTGATATAGTTGCGTTGGGGTAATTTCAGCTTCCTTTTTTGTCACTAAAGGGGCTACATGTCCCAGCAGATTATCGACAGCAAGCATCAAAATTTTAAAAAGCAAAACCAATTGTTAAGTAAATAAAGGGGAGAAAAAGGCAGTTCTAACAGACAAAACAGAGAAACAAAATTCGAGAAAAGTAAACAAGCTATACAAAAAGATGGTAACCATCCCAATTTATAATTAGCCTTTGTAGTAAGGTACCCAGGTCAGGGTTCCTCCATATACTGTAGACCTAACGCTACAAGTTGGAGCATATATAGCAGTGGATTAATTAAGGGCAGGTTTGCCTGAAGGGAGACACCCCTCAACCTCTGCCTCATGCTCCACGGGCAATACTGTAATTGTGTGATGGTGTACTGTAGACAATAAGGTGGCAACATAATACCACCTCTAAAGAATTATCCACTGCGGATTTTTCTTCAGAGGGCACCACAGGTGTAAACAAGCTGCAACATGTTAAAAGGGTGAACTTAAAAAATAAACCTCTATGCTGGGTAGACTAGCTTTTTAATCCAGTACATTTTTTGCTGTGAATCTAGTTGTGTATTTTGTCTATTCATTTGGTATTTTTCTGTGCACTTTTTTTTTAAAGATAAACTCCGGAAGGTCTTCATAACACAAAAATGACTCCTAGGCAGTCTTGCTTTACAACTGCTGCTAAAAGTGGTATTAAAGCGGAGGAACGCCCACTGCTGCAAAAATTAAAAGCCAGCAGCTGCACATACTGCAGCTGCTGACTTTTAATAATCGGACACTTGCCTGTCCTGGAGTCCAGCGATGTCGGCACCGCAGCTGATGTTTCTTACGGTTTCACGCGGGGAACCCTACTCTGCATGCGCAAGGCTTCGCTCCTCTCTCCTACTGGCCCGGTTGCCGGGGAAGGAGGAGGGAGGAGGAGGGAGTCCGGGCGGTGGCGTCACTACCCGCGGCTGAGGCTCCTGGAAGTGGGAACAGGATACCTGTGAAAGACAGGTATCCTCTGCCCCCCCCTCCCCCCCCCGAAAGGTGCCAAACAATTCTGCCACCGGAGGGGGGGGGGTGAGTACAACGAGTGGAAGTTCCACTTTTGGTTGGAACTCCGCTTTAAGCCCTTAAGTGTTATAATCACTTTCAGCAGTTGATTTGAAAACAGAGTTTTATTCCATGCCATGTTCCCATTTAAGCTGGTGCCATGACTGCTACCCTAGGTTTTTGTTTTCAGGATGGCTCCTTTCTCCTACAGCATTCTTTTGGAGGCACCTTTGTTTGCAGGAGCTAGAGTTATGTCTTTATATAATAAAATATTAAAAGAAACCGTGCTTGTGAAAAAAAAACTGAATGAAAAACTGCTTGCATGCTATGAGATATTAAACATGGCAATAAGTTCTTGTTTCCCAAATGTGCTTTGTAGCACATTTGGGAAATAGTCTAGACCAGCCTTTTTCAAACTTTTGAACCCTTGAAATGAAATAATTTTCAGGTCATGGGGAACTCTGTCTAAAACCAATTGTTTTGTCCTCAGTGAAAAAAATATTGGGGTGTCAGTGGAAAGACTGCTTCCTGGCCCCAGAACTATGCAGACAAAATCAGCTAGGGGGACATTCGCCTAAAGTGCAAGAAACCCCTAGTTTCCTCTGGAGGAACCCTGATTGAGAATGGCTGCTCTAGACACTGTGTGCATCAATATAAACAAACAGCCCTGTAGCCTAGAATTGCAAGGCACACTCCACTGCTCCCCCCCCCCCCCCCCACCCCTATCTCCAAGTTAACAGATTGGCTTGATATTGCACTGTCCACTGTTAACTCTTTACTCTGAAGACTGAAAGCAGCACTGAAAGAGCAGGGGCCAGCATCATTGAAAGTTGTAAACTGCATGTAAGGATTTTATCAGCTTACTGGGGAATGTTTATTGTACTGAAGGAAAATTCATAAAGAGTGTCTGACACTCTTTAGAATTCTGACGTGCCACCACACCACAAATGTTGATGCTAGCGACAGATTCATGTTGTAAACCGGTACATCAATCTGAGGCACACACCGTGTGTGGAGGTGCACTGAGACCAGTGTGTCGATATGGTCACTGCGCCCTCGGTGCAGCTGCACTTTTCCCTGACAACACGGTGGTGGGGAAGTTTTGTATCTGGTTGTAGGGAGCCTGAAGGGGATTTACATACACTAGTTCTCAATCAGTTTTTATCCCCTTGTGATAGCAGGCAGTGGGTGGATTCTTAAACAATAGATAGGTTACTATTGGCTATTGAATCTACCTGCTGTCCCTCACAACTAGAGAGTAGACCTGATGGGGAAATAGTGTCTCAGCTTGCCCATAAGGCTCCAACCATTGTAGTGTTTCTGGTTGCTAAGAGGCCAACACAGCTGACGAAGTCCTTAACCAATGACAGGGAGGGGGTACTGGCAGCAGATATGCCACTCTGCTACACTGTGTCCAAGGACAGGAACTGCCTGTCTCTGTACACCAGTTGGTTTTAATTACCTTCAGTTTTGTTATCTACATTGCATGAACTAGTGGTAAACTTCTTTTTATATTTTTTCATTTAGTGCATTAATAGCACTTCTTTCTAAAAGTGGCACTATTAAAAATGACCAGCAGTAATTTTTTTTTTTTTAATCTAGCACAGGTTATTCCCCAGAATGTGTTAAGCTGCAAAACACTGGGGGTTAAAGCGCTTGTTAACTGCTGCACCTGCAAGGCAAAGACATTATGTGAAACTTACCTGAAAACAAAGCCTTCCTAAGATGCAATGTCATCGCTGGATACCACGTCCATCTATACCCGGTCTTCCTTCCAGCTTTGACATCACTACCGCACATGCTCGCTGGAGCCGCTAGTCACGGCACACTGCTCTGAAGAAACAGCATGGCCAGCCGTTTCTTCAGAGTGCATGCGCTAGTGATGTAACTGGCTGCTAGGACAGTAAATATCTCTTAAACAGTGCATGTTTAGGAGATATTTACACTACCTACAGGTAAGCCTTAATATAGGCTTACCTATAGGAAAAACTTAAAGATGGAAGTTTACTTCCTCTTTAAATATTACTTCAATAAAGCAATCATTTTTATTTAGTATGGGATTACAATGGCACCAAATACAATCCAACAGTATTACATTTGAACAAAAATAATTTATTGCATCTTTATGAGAATAGATCACATCATTTAAAAATCCACTATAGGTTTAGATCATAGGAGAACAAACCGCACCCCTCAAACTCTCTAAAATTACAGCATATCAGTCTTCGTTGATACTGCCCAATGAGTTTCGAGTAGCATTCTTCATCAGGCCTTCCCTGGTGCTGAATGGTTGTGACCGGCCATACTTCTGGATGGATCCACTATAGACTTTGTCTAAGATTCACTAGCTACGCTTGGGATATCTGCATTCTCAGTTTTCCCTTTTCTCTATCGGGACCCTAACATCATGGGACCACATCACCACACCACTTTGGTTATGGTTTTTAATGTATATCTGTAGGTTTTCAGCTACATTTCCCTCTTAAAGTTTGTTGTTCTCTATGCCCCTGATGAAGTGTGATACTTGAAACGCATCAGCCAATATCAGTACTGTTATGCTCTAAATTTAGAGAGATTGAGGGGTACACTTTGTTTTCCAATGGTGTTTTTAATTGTTTTATCTTTTGTAATAAAGATGCAATACATTATTTTTGTACAAATGTAATACAGTTAGATTGTATTTGGTACCATTATACACCCTCAATACACTTTTTTTTTTTTTAATTTTTTTTTATTTTTTAGACAGTTTCTGGGATGATTGGCACTAGTATGGCCTTCAATCACACCTATTAAAGAGGAAGTAAACTTTTCCAAAAGAGTTTCCCCCTTCCCTACAAAGTAAAGGCATAATGTGCTAGTAGGCTTCACATGAGCACTTACCTGGAAACATAGCCCGCGCCGTCCCTGCTGCAGAACGCATCCATCTTCCCCTGGTCTACCTTCCAGGGCCCGCGGACTCCGGCTATGTGACTGGCTGGGGCCGTGTGATGTCACTCCCGCGCATGCACGTGGAAGCTACCAGTCGCGGCACTTGCTCCTGAAGAAATGGCACAGGCGCCCATTCCTTCAGAGTGCATGTGCCGATGACATCTGTGCAGTATACAGTAAATATCTCCTAAATGGCGCACGTTTAGGAGATATTTACAGTACCTATAGGCACGAATACTTCATGGAGGTCTAAAACCTCTTAAATTACTAAATAAATATCCATTAGAATATTAATGTTAATATTTTCCTTATTTTATTTTCTTAGTTTACAGTGTTTATATTGTGAGAGAACATTTAGAAACAAAAGTACTCTAAAAGACCATATGAGAAAAAAACAACATCGCAAAATCAAGGCGCAAAACCAGGAGTATGATCGATTTTATATAATCAACTATTTGGTAAGGCTGTAAACGTTGTACAAATAATATTCAAACATGAAGTCTTATTCAATAAATATTTATTCCTCTTAAAGAAAACTAAAAGCATATGAAGGTTATCCCTATAATCTGCATTATAAGTAATAATGAGAAGGTTTTGCAGACCCCCTGGGACTTTAGTTAATGCAATTTGAAATAGAGAAATGCTGCAATTCATGGGATTGCATGCTCTTTGGCTAAGGAGACTCAAATTGTATTGGTAATATGATTGTTTTTTAAGAGACAGTTACAAGACAGCCTCACAATCAATATTCACTGTGTGTAGTATAGAAAGTTTGATCTGACATAAAAATCAAAGTAGTTTATGCGCTAAAATAGCATGAGCAAAACAAGCACACTGCATTGTACAAACTGTCTTTTTTTAAATCCTTTTTCTCTTTGAACTACACAGTCTTACAAGGTCTGCAAATACAGTTCAAAGAAATTGTGGTGTAAAGTCTCTGGAGGCTTCTGATCATTAGCAAGTTTACGTGTATTCCAATTGTGGTCACATAGCATAGATGGCAAGTTCAAACCTCTAGCCAATTATGTCAACTGTGGCTTCACCAGCTAATGTTACTCTTCTGGGCCTGAGTCTGGAAATAACCATTCTTTAAGAGTTGTACAAGAAACATTGTCAGCATGTCTCATTGATTTCTGCCTTTCACTGCTAAGGCTGCCCAAGAGCTAGTTAAGGACACTGTTTTATATTGAAAATTAATTCAGCAACAAAGAGTATTCTGTCACAAAGCTACTAAAGTGCAAAGGAGAAGGCATTAATCCAGCCTGTCACAGTTTAAAGATTTATTTTGTTTAGTTTGTATTTTATGTGTAATAGCAGGCACACTCATTGATTTTGCCTTTTAATCATTATATTAAGAGGGATAATAACCTTTTGCTATTGGGGAATTTTTGTTTAGAAACCAGACTGCAGCGTCTTGGAAGCTTTCCATGTTCAATAGCACAGGGTCTGCTGCAATGGTTAGATTTTCTTCTAAAAGTTGAGTGTGATTTAGTACAGTTTTGGATAAGCATGTCTCCTTCTTGTATTCTTTAAATTTGTTGATATATGGTGATTCACGCGCTAATAGAAAAATTATTTAGATAAATGAAAGAAAAGAAAAGGCTGTGGCTCAGACTGAGATACACACCAAAGCAAAAATGAAAATATAAAAAAGACACGCTGATAAGTGACAAATATATAAATAAACATTCAGTGAATAACCACAATTCAATGTGAACTTAATTGTAAAAAATACATAATAAAGTCCATCAACTGGAAGTGAATGTGTATATCTTGAATATTCAGACTGATTAAACAGCTTCCAAACACCATGACAGACTTGAAAATCTCCACCACATAAAGTGCGTGCTTACCAGAGGCAAGCTTAATCATGCTTGCGGCTATCAACCCAGCCAGGGCCTTTATCCAGGAATTGTTGGAGTCATCAGCACACAATGGATTCTTGGTAAGTATTAGGCGGATCATCCACAGATCCAAACCAGGGCGACTCGAGTATTCAGTGGTAATAAACATGAGCCAGGCAGGTAGTCCCTGGTCCCAGGTCCTTATATCTGGCATGTACAGATTACATCCAGAGGAAAACTGAGGCTTTTTTCCCAGTAGAGGTAGGATACCTTTCCACGAGGTGAAGGAAGCAGGCATCAAGGAATGGATGGAGCAGAGACCGGCTTCTTCAGACAACACATGGAGAATCTTCTGTCATCCATCTGTGCATGACTAGAAGAGGCAGGAGATGTATGGCAAAGGGCTACAAAGATGACGAAAATATAATTTTGTTAGAAAACCTTTTCTGCAATCAATTTTAAAGCAAAGATGAATCACGAATAAGACCAGAGTCTATGTGTGTTGTCAGAAGAAGCCGGTCTCTGCTCCATCCATTCCTTGCCGCCTGCTTCCTTCACCTCGTGGAAAGATATCCTACCTCTACTGGGAAAGAAGCCTCCGTTTTCCTCTGGATGTAATCTGTAGATGCCAGCTATAAGGACCTGGGACCAGGGTGTACCTGCCTGGCTCATGTTTATGACCACTGAATACTCGAATCACCCTGGTTTGGATCTGTGGGTGATCTGCCTAATACTTACCAAGAATCTATTGTGTGCTGATGACTCCAACAATTCCTGGATAAAGGCCTTGGCTGGGTTGATAGCCACAAGCACGATTAAGCTTTGCCTCTGGTAAGCACGCGTTCCAGACTTTAGAAAGCTGGACCGTGGCCAGCAGGAGTAGAAATTTTCCTGGGATCAGTGGGGTCTCTTTGGTCTCTTTGGGTCTCTTCTAAATATGCTCTAGAATTGTGTAAGTCATTTGGTAACCGCTGGTCCACAGTCTACATGCCATGTGTATAGAAATGAAATCAGGTTTTTTTGCAAACCCTAAAAAAAGGGGGGCAGAGAAGCAATTAAAAGTTTAACTTAACCAATAAAGTTAAGTCTGAACACTTAACCCCCTTCTCCCCAAAATTTAACCAGCAGCCTTGAACCTAATCTTAATTTAGACCCCCAAAAACCTAATTTTTCACCCCTAATTCACCAGATTTAAGTTATCGGCACTGAATTATCAGTCCCATTCTAAACAGGATGGTGATGTCTTTAACATCTGTGGTCAGACTACTTTAAGTTGTTGGTTATTTGTGATTATTGTATAGCTGCCATGAAATTGCACAAGAACGATTTCTTTCCAAACATTTATTTATTTATTTTAGGAACTAGGGAAGAACTGGGAAGACGTCCAGTCTGAAGATGATCGGGCGCTTGGAGATACCAATGAAGAGTATGGGGGCGTTTATTTATTTTAAAATGATTTAAAGCCCAACTCGGCTGTGGGGTTTTTGGTTTGGAAAGAGGGGTGCAAGGGTTAGGACCTCAGGTTTTGTTTTTTTTTAAGAGTCCATGCAAGATTATAAAAGTGTTTTAAAAATTGTTCATTTTTACCAGGGACTGGTCTGACTGGGAGGAGCTTCCTGTTTTTGCTGTATGTCTGTTTTGTGACAAGCAAGCAGCTACAAATGAAGAGTTACTTGGCCACATGAAGGTATGTATCTCAGGAGTGGCTTATGAGAATAAAGGGACTAAGGAAAATATATAAAATGTGGGTTCTAAAGTGTGTGCTGAAATGTCAGCATGATTTTATTAGGTGTTGAACCAGTTTTTTAACAGGACAATGTTTTCACTTTTTACACACGTTAAAAATTATTTTTTTTTATTGTTACTCACTATAAAATCCCTTTCTCTGCACTAGGACACTAGGCAGGAAAGAGCTCGACACCTCCTATTGTCAGTCCTCTGTGCGTAAAACCCCCTTTCACTGCCTAGGGCACCAGTTTGTATAAAGCAGTGTCAGAAGCAGACTTCAACAGAGGGGTGGGTGCTGTGTCCATCAATGAACTCAGAGCGCTGATATATCTTCCTAGAGGTAGATTTACGTGCTTTCAAGATTCTTGGGATCACAGAATCTGACAACCCCCTGTCCTTCAGAAACTGGCTTATAATAGCCAGAAAGGTAAAATAGGGTGGAAAACCGAACCCTAGGACAGAACGTTTTCCTGAATGGGCAGCCACCAGGGAGCGTCCATGACCAGCTCCACCACGTCGGTGTATCACAGACTATGAGACTAGTCTGGAGCCACCAGAATTACCCTCAGCCTCTAGCCAGAGGAGCATCTTGAGAGAAGGGAGAGCATAAATGAGGCCATACTGATCCCATGGCCCATCTGCCATGGAATCTCTCACTCTTGCCACGAGCCTTGGAACCTTCCAGTTCATGCAAAACGCCAGTAGCTCCACGTCCAGCATTAACATAGGCTAATCTGGAACACATCTGCATGCAGGGACCACTCTCCCTGATCCAGCGTCTAACAGATGAGATAGTCAGCCTACTAGTTTTTGACACTGGGAACATGCACTATGGAGACAACCGGAAAACAAACTGTTCTACCCACCGGAGAGTGTCAGATACCTCCAGAACTGCTGTAGCACTCCTTGTGGTGATTGACATAGGTCACCGTTGTGGCGTTGTTTGATTGTATCCTGACAGGCAGTCCCCGGAGACATTTCACCCAGTGCTCCAGAGAACTTGATTTCTAGTAGTTCTAGAACATTCATGGACAGTTGAGCTTCTGCCAGAGTCCAGCAACTCTGAGTCATACTGGAGCCCAGAACTCCTCCCCAGCCATACTGGCTGGCATCTGTTGTGACCACCGTCCAACAGAGAGGGAGAAAGGACTTCCTGGCTCGTAGTAAAAGGGACTGGAGCTACCAGAGGAGAGGGGACTTTTGTAGACCAATCCAAAATAGATTTGGTTGTCCAGAGAGTGGAGATCGGTCCAATTCCCCTTATGTAACTGTGCATATGTGACCACCTCGAAGGTGGATACCATCAGACCAAGAGCCTTGTATGTAAGATCGCAGGGTAGACCATCTCCGGGACAAGAGCAGTTTGATAGCAGTCTGAAGCATCCAGAGTTTGTCCAATAGGAGAAACACTTTGGCCTGCCCTGAATCAAGAATCAGGCCCAGATACTCAAGATGTCTGGTCAGGGTCCAGGCGGACTTCTTGAGGTTAAAGATGCTTTCAAAATCTTGCAAGGAACACAAAGTGATCTGGATGCTGTCCAGCGACGCAGCCTGAGTCTCTGCCAGCTAAATCAAATCATCCAGGTACCCGATCACGGCAATCCCCTGTTGTCTCAGCAAGGCAAGGGCTATGGCCAGAACTTTGGTCTAGCCTTTGCTGCTCAAGTACTTACCAAAGGGATGTGCTACAAGGGGAAGCACAGGAAACACTGATGGGGATGTGCAGGTTAGTGACCTTGATACCTAATGGATGCCAGGAAATCCCTCTGATTTAGAGAGGCCACCACTGAGGGAATGGACTCATATTGAACTTTTGAACCTGCACAAAAGTCCCAGGTCCCTGAAGTTCTGGATCGGACAAACCCCATCCTTAGGAACCGTGATCAGATTAGAGTAGAAACCCTGGAACTGTTCCGGCTCTGGTACCAGAACTATCATGCCCTGGAACATCAGGGCCTGTGTTGCTTCCTATGGAGCCTGAAGGCGCTGGGGCGAGAAGGGGTTTAAGATTGGAAGATTGGAAGGGGGAAAAAAATTCTGGTGGAAAGGAATGAAATTCGATCTTGTAACTGGGCGTCACCAGATCCTGGACCCAACTGTAGGAAACAAAAGGTCCACGAGCCTGTGTCTGAGCACCCAGGGTAATTAATTATCCACTTGTAAACTGTGAAGGAAAGCTTGGGATTAATGCGTGGCTCCTTCCCATTCTTGGACTGAGGGAAGAAGATACTCTTCCTGCACATCAGATTTTTGATGTAGTCCTAGGTAGCTCCGAAGATATATCCGCTCTGGAAGGGTAGTTCCAACAGGTCCTTTTTAGAGATTTGGTCCTGCAGACCAACACTTAAGCCAAAGGACTTGCTGAGGCACTACCACTGAGATGGAAAGGTTAAAAAGAAGCAGAGCAACAAAAAGGGATGCATTACACACGTATTTTAACCCCTGGACCATCTGGTTTGCCAGTTTCACATACACCTGGCACATGTTGGCTATATTTTTCTGCAAAACCTTGACCCATTCAGTCAGTCTGAGATACCGGGGCCATGGCCAACACGGGACGCAGCGCAGACCCAGTGATCATGAACATGGAACGTGCAGTTGACTCTAACTTACAATCCTCAGGCTCCATAAAGGAGAGGAATTCCTCTGCCAGAATCATAGTGGCCTTGTTGAGCCTAGAAATGGGTAGATCCACCACCAGAGGAAAGGACCACTTCTTCAGAAGGCCCTACTCAAAGGGGTAGCGTACTGCAAAGCATTTAGGAAGTAAAAAAGGAAGTTTCGGATGCTCCCAAAATTTTTTAGACAATTTTGTCAAAATATGCAGGGTAAGGAAAAACTAGCTGGCTTGTGTGTACCTAAGGCAAAGGGACCACATCCACCATCGTGGCATAGTCCTCAGTCTTAAGCATTTCTCACACAGAGACAATCCATCCCGCAACAAACGCTTTCTCTTGTGCAGAAACGGAGGCAGAGGATTAGTCCTCCCTAGCCAAGGACTCTGGAGATACACCATCGGAGTCCGCAGAATTGGAACCTGCAATGGCAGAGCCCCGCTCTGGCTTAGAGGCATCTGAAGACTCCGGTGATGGCAGACATGTTTTTATTGCTTCCTTTGACACCAAACATCACTTCCACCCGGGAGACGGATGACTCCAACACCATTAAAAGTGTGTTTATGGGGACTGCAAGCTATGCCAAAGGTCCACCTCAAAATGGCCATCGCTGCAGACTAAAAGAAAATCGCCACTGAGACCCCGTTAAAATGGCCACCTAGCTTCAGGAAAATGGCTGCCAGGCCCATAAGTGCATATTAGCTTTACAGCGCTCTCAACCCAACAGTATCACCCCCACACCAGACTGGAAAGGGACCCCCCCCCCCACGCAAGGATGCCCATAGAAGGCCCAGAAGTCCACATCAGCAGGGAGGGGGAGAGGCTCAGCCATCCCACGAGAAGGGGATCTCAAAGCCCCCCTCCAAGGAGCACCTGCGGCCTGAAGCATGCGAGTAAGGATCCTATGACAGATCCACCTTACCACCGAAGTGGGGGGCTTTCGACCAGGCTAACACTGTGACACAGACTCGCTGGTTGCACTGGTCCAGAATGGGGATGTCGTAGCCAACCGAGCATGTAACGAAGAGGCTGCATGCACGCAATGATCAGATTGAGGTGACCACTTAAATATCCAGCCCATCGCCCATAGCAGTTGTTAATTGATGATCCTCTGCAGAAAAGGAAAAAGAGAAAAAAAAAAACAGGGCCACAAGTCCCAGCAGGGAACTAGGTCCATGCTCCTGCAAAACTACGCAGAAGAACTGGTGGCTTATGCAATGCGAGTGGGTTTGATGAACAGAGGACTACCCATAAAAGGTGCAGAGATCTTTCCTTTCTAGTGTCCTTCTTTTAGGTGGTGCTATAAAACCATATCAGTTAATTTATGGACACAGCTTTGCTTTTTTCCATATTAATAACAAAAGTAAAATCTGTAATTGTTGCTAGAAAATTACTTTAAAGCACCAAACATTATATTTTCTGAAAGCAAAGGCCCTGTAGAAAAAATGGTGGCAGTTGCATATTTTTATGTTGCTTGATATTTGGGTAACTGTTTATCAAATGCATATTTTCTGAAAAAATACACTAGAATGAATATAAAAGGTTGTTTTGGGTAAATGGATGGCAAAGATTGTCCAGCCTTAAAATTTGTGTGTGCCCCTAAAATTGCAAAAAACAACGGTATCCAAAATATATTTACAAGCCTCCTCCTATGTGGTAGCATTGGGCAGGTTTCAAGCTCACTTTATGGAGACATATATTAGTCTATTAGACTCTTGGGGGCAGATTTACAAAAACTGGAGAGTGCAGAATCTAGTGCAGCTCTGCATAGAAAGCAATTAGCTTCCAAGTTTTTATTGTAAAAGCTTAATTGAACAAGCTGAAGTTAGAAGCTGATTGGCTTCCACGTATAGATGCACCAGATTCTGAGTGCACCAGTTTTAGTAAATCTCCCCCTTAATGTCTTAACTGCCCTCCGCTGCAGAGCAAATCAAGCACAGTTTAGCGGCAGAATGACCGCTCTGAACCTGGAAGTGATGAAATCCCTTTTGATTCTGGGTCCATTCTCCTTCACTCTGCATCCTGAAGCCATTCACTGTGGTCACAGCCTCCCTGGAGGAATGGTAGAGCTTGGAAACGACTGTGGGTGGAACCAAAATGGAATGGGGGCAGCACATTCACTGTACTGTAAAAGTGATTAAGTGACTCTACAGGTGCCTGACCACTTATTGGTGGTTGATTGGAAAAGAACATGCCCCAGCAATAATGTTTAGAGAGAATTAGTGTTCATTTACCTACAGCATATATAGGCCCCATGTGCCACGCTGCTTCTTTACTGGCGGGGGGACGTCACTGCCATAACTAGGCAGGTTTCTTTGGGAAATAGATCACTGCCTGATAGTGCTGGAATAGATAGTGTCGGTTATGGAATGCTCTGTTTCTTCACCAAGGACCCACTGCCATTTTGCATATGCAGCACGGGTGTGCAATTGCTCAATCTAAGGTGACCAGCATCTTGCCTACCTCCTGTTTAGACAAGGGGAAATGGCATTACCCAGTACCTCCTCCAACAATAGAAAAAAAAGATCTTTACTTGATGTACAGCATAGGAATCTGTGTCCTAGTCCTGGCTGCCAGTGATATGCAGTTCTGTGGGATTGCATTTTAGCACGTGTCATATCAAAATGATTAAACAACCTTAACAACATCATTTTAACAAGTGAAATAAATAAAAAATGCAAATTAAAGATGAACAATATTTACCTTGCCGCCACAAAATTAAAAGGTGTGTGTTACACTTAACTGATGAATGTTTCATATTATAGGATAAACAAAAAACTGTAGAACATGGGCCTGAGAGAGCAACACATTTATAATGGCCTTATATGTAGAGGAGGATGTAAAAAAAAAATACTACCGTCAGTAGTCTTTAAAGTGGTTGTAAAGGCAGAAGGTTTTTACCTTAATCACTTCAGCCCGGCGATACTTTAACTGACAATTGCGCGGGCATGCGACACTGTACCCAAATAAAATTGATGTCCTTTTTTTCTCTACAAATAGAGCTTTCTTTTGGAGGTATTTGATCACCCCTGCAGTTTTTATTTTTTGCGCTTTAAACAAAAGACTGATACTTTTGAAAAAAAAACTTTTTTACTGCTATAATATCCAAAAAAATCTATTAAACTAATTTATTCATCAGTTTAGGCCAATAAGCTTATATTGATTGGTTTGTGCAAAAGTTATAGCGTCTACAAAATAGGGGATAGATTTATAGCATTTTTATTTTTTTTTTTTTTTTTTTTTTTTTTTTTACTAGTAATGGCTGCGATCTGCGATTTTTTTTTTTTTTTTTTTTTTTTTTTTTTCGGGACTGCGACATTATGGCGGACGCATCGGACACATTTTTGGGACTATTGGCATTTATACAACGATCAGTGCTATAAAAATGCACTGATTACTGTAATTACTGTAAAAATGTCACTGGCAGGGAAGGGGTTAACGCTAGGGGGCGATCAAGTGGTTAACTGTGTTCCCTCTCTGTGTTCTAACTGAAGGGGGGATGGGACTGTCTAGGGGAGATGACAGATCGCTGTTCATACTTTGTATGAACACACGATCAGTCTCTCTTCTCTCAGAGAACCGGGATCTGTGTGTTTACACACACAGATCCCGGTTCTCAGTGTGTCACGAGCGATCGCGGGAGCCCGCCGGTCATCGCAACCGCCGGGCACTCACATCGGCTCCGGGGGTGAGCAACAGGCGTGCGCCCCTAGTGGCCACTGGGCGAAGCAACGTTACATAAGGTAATTTCGCCCAGCGTGTCATTCTGCCGCAGTAAAACTGCGGCGGCTGGTCGGCAAGTGGTTAACCACTTGCGGGGACCGCCCGCCATCATTATGCATCGGTAGTTTGAAGAGGAATATCGTTGTTATGGCAGCAGCTAGCTGTAATAACCCTGGTATCCTCTTCAGTGGGCAGTCCGCTTTCAGATAAGTCGTCTTTATTTTTATTTTTTTTCTTGCATTTTAGTGTAAATATGAGATCTGAGGTCTTTTTGGCCCCAGATGTCATATTTAAGAGGTCCTGTCATGCTTTTTTTCTATTACAAGGGATTACAATTTTATTCCTTGTAATAGGAATAAAAGTGACCCAATTTTTTTTTTTTTTTTTAAAGGACAGTGTCAAAATAAAAAATAAAATGGATAAGAAAAAACAATTAAAAAAATACAGCGCCCCATCCTGCCGAGCTCGCACGCAGAAGCGAATGCATACGTAAGTCGTGCCTGCATATGAAAACGGTGTTCAAACCACACATATGAGGTATCGCCGCAATCGTTAGAGTGAGAGCAATAATTCTAGTATGAGACCTCCTTTGTAACTCAAAACTGGTAACCTGTAGAAATTTTTAAACCTCGCCTATGAAGATTTTTAAGGGTAAAATTTGCCATTCCACGAGCGAGCGCAATTTTGAAGCGTGACATGTTGGGTATTAATTTACTAGGCGTAACATTATCTTTCACAATATAAAAAAAATTGGGCTAACTTTACCGTTGTCTTATTTTTTAATTTAAAAAAGTGTATTTTTTTCCCAAAAAAAGTAAGCTTGTAAGGCCGATGCGCAAATGTGGTATGACAAAGTATTGCAACGACTGCCATTTTATTCTCTTGGATGACTGAAAAAAAATATATAATGTTTAGGGGTTCTAAGTAATTTTCTAGCAAAAAAATAAAAAAAATTTTAACTTGTAAACACAGTCTGAAAAATAGGCCCGGTCCTTAAGTGGTTAACTGGTTAATACATTCTTTGCATTGGGGTAAAAAAAAACTGATCTGCTCCCCCAGCCCCCCTAAATACTTACCTGAGGCCAATCTCGATCCATTGTTGTGCCCAAGAGCAGGTGCTACTCTCCCTCTCCTCGAAGGACATGGAGGCAGCAGCACACACAGTGCAGCTCCTATGAGCTGCACTGTGTGTGCCAATAGACTCTGGATTGAGCCCGCACAGGTGCTTTCACAGCAAGTGGCTTGCTATCTGTGCACTTGGAAGAGAGGAGCAGCCAGGAGCGCTGGTGGGGGGACCCTAGAAGTGGATGATTGGGGCTGCTTTGTGCAATAATTAGAAACATAACAAAATGTTTTATTTCAAAATATTTGTACCTTTTGTAATCACTTTAAAGTGATTGTAAAGCCTTGTTTGTTATTTTTAAAGAAAAAAAAAAACATGTTATACTTACCTGCTCTGTTGCAGTGGTTTTGCACAGAGCAGCCTGGATCCTCCTCTCCACGGGTGCATCTTCTGTGCTCCTGGCCCCTCCCTTTTGTTGAGTGCCCCCACAGCAAGCAGCTTGCTATGGGGGCACCCAAACCTAGCTGCAGCTCCCTGTGTCCATTCAGACACGGAGCTGCGATTCGCCCCACTCCCTCTTTCTCCTGATCGGCTGACTTTGATGGACAGCAGTGGGAGCCAATGGCGCCACTGCTGTGTCTCAGTCAATCAGGAGGGAGAGTCCCGGACGGCCGAGACACTCGAGAACAGAGATGGGGCTCAGGTAAGTATTAGTGGGGCCAAGGGGGGTTGCTGCACACAGAAGAATTATATTGCATTAAGATAAAAAACCTAACTTTACAACCCCTTTAGGATATTGGACGTTGTAAGGTGATTCAACCTGAAAATCTGAATAAAAAGGTTAGCATTTTATGCATAATCTGTGCATTAAGGGGTACTAAGCCCCAGCATTCACAATTTCTGTTTTGAATAAGGATACAGTGTGTTAATGGCTTCAAACCTGACATTCATTTGTAGCATTCAAAAATGAACTATTGCTTCTTTACTGCACTAATAGGCACCTGTGGGTGTTCTCACATCTTGTTGACAGGAGTCAACACTTAAATGTGTTTAGCAACAACACGCAGGGTTTAGTCAGTCAAGGCCATAGTAATTAAATCAGAGGATCACACAGAGAAGGGTTTTCAGTTTCATAAAGGTAAGAGCAGCCAGCTTGTGACATTCCTGTACATGATCAAGGGTTGTTAAAAGTGCATTTACCTTTTTTGTAAATCCACCTCAGTGATTCAAATAGACTGTGCACTTTGTAAATGCAGTTGCACTCCTCTTTCCCAGAAGTGAATGGTTAAGTTCTGTTGATTTCCATCATCCAGTCATATACAAGGCAAAATGCTGTTTGTTTAGCTTCACCACTTTACTAAGCCTAGTGCCTTCAGTAAGTCATCCACATTGTTTGCATGTTAAAAAAAGCGAATGTATCAATAAAATGTAAACAAAAAATTGTTTTTGATTCATATCCGTTTGCCTAAAAGCTGGCCTTAAACACGCTTTTATTTGTGGGATGAAAATATGAATTGTTTGCATCACTGTCTACATGTATGCAATAATCAATGAAACAATACAGCTAAACAAATGTGTATTTTCAATTTCATGTAGGATATTCACCATTTTGATCTTCAGAAAATAAAAGTAGACCTAGGTAAGTTATAAAGAATCAAAATAATTTCACTGCACAATTTCTCTCCCTCATAAAGAAGAATGTTAAGTTAAGCATGCCTCATATGGGCCTTGGCTGCATGGAGAATGGAAATAATCCATAAATGCATATGCCCCGTCAATGCATCTCAATTTTGTTAAGAAGATGGGCTTTTTACTGGTTCATATTGAATGAAAATATTGCATGCTTTTAGATAACATCTTAGCTCATGTCTTACAGAAGGTAACTGGGGGACATAAATTCTCTTTACAAATGCTCCACTCCATGTAAATAGTAGGAAAAAATACCCCCTGTGTATATTGTGGGATTGACATATTAAGTAAACATTATGTAATAAGTCATTAAATATTCAAATATTTGAATATTCAATGTTTTTTAAAGAATTGGAAAACATACTGCTTACTTTTATAATGCTTCCAAAGCATTAATATGCAAGAACTGGAAAACTGCATTTTTCTATCTTTGGAAAATACTGTGCATGTGGAGTTTTGCTGCTCTTTTGGGCACAGGTACCAGGGATTCTTGCAAAACCTGTTCTCCAAATTACAACTAGAATATACATCTGCAGAGGCTTGCTTACAAGGGTCTCCTATGACTGTCTTAAAAAGATAAAGCTCTAGAGGCAAGTTTATGGACATGAAACGTACAGTAATTTCTTCTTTTCATAGTTTTTACCCATCGCTCTTTTCAACAAATACTGTTTTTGTTGACCTACTCTTAACACATGAATGTTTTCCATTGTGAGTCTGGTCTAGGAAAAATGTGGTCAAGGGTACCAGGGCAGCTTATGAGAAGTCTGTATTGACTAATACCTGTAATACTGTTTTAACCACTCAACTCCTAAATTTGGCATAGGCGTGTTCTGTAGAGATTGATTACACCAAGGCATTGTATTCAACATTTTGTCATCTTGTCATCTTTTTTTGCTCTTTCAGATGTTCCTTTTATATTTTTATTTATCCATTTACCTAATGAGCAATGCATACAAAATCACTATATTATATGGGTTTTGTGGATTAGTGCATCACTCACCCTCCTTTAAAATAATGCTCCTAGCGTACTATAATTTGATACTAAGCAGTTCTCAAAGAAATAAAGTTGGCCTAGTTCCTGTAACAGAAATGTATGAGAGAAATCAAGCAGAACTGAAGAACTGACAAGTTGTACTAAATGCAACGTGATAAATGCACTCAATTTACATTGATATCATTTGTGACTGCTCTTGATCTGCTTAACAATGCAAGAACTACTTTTCTTACTGGTTTGTATTGTTTTCTGCTTGACAGGACTGAACTTCTATCAGCAAGTTAAATTGGTGAATTTTATTAGAAGGCAAATCCATCAGTGTCGATGTCATGGCTGTCCAGAAAAATTTCAGTCGAAAACAGAATTAATAACTCACATGGAAAAATACAGTCACATAAGTGTTCTTCCTGAGAGATCTGTATGGGATCAGCCACAGTAAGAATCCTAGACCAAGCATTTGTATATATATACTGGAGGGCAACTGTTGAAATACTAATGCATAGTTTCTCAATTCAATTTCTGAAAATCTTTAACCAGGTCTTATTTTTAAGATCTCAATGACTGAGAACTGCTATGTCAAAGGAAACCTGTACTTCTAAAGTTATTGAGAATGCATTTACTGTATTCTAAGGGCTCATGGCACACTGCATCTCAAAGAAGCTGCTTCTACAGACTTTTGAGCTTTTTTTTGAGCTCTCATTTCTTTCTGCCTGGAAACTCCCCTCTGTCTATGCACACGATGGCTTTTTCAGGAGTTTACAGGCATATGCTCTTACAGACAGAACCTCCCCCCCACCAAACTCGTGTTTTTGAGAGGAACTTTCGAGCAGAAAAGATGCCTAAGTGCCCAAAAACGTGTGAAGAAGAAGCTTGAAAATGCACCAGAAAAAAAGTAAAAATGAGGGGGAGAGTTTGTGGGAAAAAAAAACGCATATGCTCAAAGAAGCTTTAAAAAAAGTGCAAAAAAGCACAAGCTTCTTCAAGCTTTTTAGGCAGAGAAATACAAGCTCAAATGCCTGTAAAAGCAGCTTTGCTTTTTTTTTTTTTTTTGATGCAGTGTGCATGAGCCTTAAAAAATGCAAGTTAATTGGCTGTAATGCAGATATGTTTTCAAGGCAAGAATTTGGCTTGAAATCCGTTTTGCTCTGACTTTACAAAACCAATTGCTCTGTCTTTACTTTCTGTATAGCATTTACAGACTGGTTTCACTGGGATATCAATCACTCTTTTGAATATATAAAAGTTGATAATTAAAAAAAAAAAAAAAGTTTTTATATAAATATGTAAATAATATACAGCGCTTCACTATAGGGAAAAAATAATTACGTGGGTGTTTGGTTCCCTTCCACTGTAGAGCTGGGCCAGCATAATGTGGAAGGCATTCTTTTATAGTGGTTTGTATTATCCAAGTGTTGTTGGACATAAGCAGCTCCTTCACTTCCTGTGTGATTGCCACAGATCCATTTAATGCTTTTCCTGTTTCCACCTGATACCATTTGGTTTGTAAAAGAAAGGGGTGTTTATTGTCTGACACAAGCTGAATTCTATGGTATTTTGTAATATTAAGGAATAGCACAGCGCAGGTTGCTTACTTAGAAGAAAGCTGTGTAATAAAATATTAGCGGTAGGGAATCATTGGGAATTTTTCTTGTGTGATTTGTTATACATTGGCATATCAAGTGCCAAAATATTTAAAGTCTTGGTAGTACTACCGTAAGCGCACAGGTTCCTCCCTGACCATAGCCCTTCCAACTAACTGACAGGGTTCCGGGATACATTAGAGACAGACAAGCTGGAAACCCTATAACAGGGATATGCAATTAGCGGACCTCCAGCTGTTGCAGAACTACAAGTCCCATGAGGCATAGCAAGACTCTGACAGCCACAAGCATGACAGCCAGGGGCAGAGGCATGATGGGACTTGTAGTTTTGCAACAGTTTTGCATATCCCTGCCCTATAACATAATGAAAATGTGTACACGTTTTTGTTCTCTTTCCTTTTTTGAATAAATGACAGTAGATCCTTCTCCCTTCTCCTAATCTGAAGTATAGATGATCTGAAGGCAGTTTAATACCCTCCTGTATGTAATGGATAGATTTTGCTTAATCTAGACAACAAGAGAGAGACAAACTCGGGAAGCCTACTTGCTATCTGTTTTTTTTAATTGTTACTAACCCTATTCAGCCACAGAGAGCAATATTATTTCTTCCTCGAGTGACCTCAATCCCAATAAATTGTATTTTGCTTTTAGGCTACATTCCCATGGGCATACTGTTTCGTACACCCATGTGAAGTGCTGCCTTCACTTCTGCGGAAAGCACAGATGTTTTCGTGCCTTCACCAGCAGGCAGTCCCATTCTATTGGGATGCAGCGGGTGTGCGGACACAGCTGCTAGTACCCATTGGACAGCCATTCAGGTGTGCAGCCATGAACACACACACTGTCTGTCCTATTGGTACACCCATGTGAATGAGACATTATAGAGGAATTTGTAGCAGAATGTGTCTAGGTCAACTCCTTCTTTAAAAACCTCTTCTCTCAATGGCGGAGGAAGGAACAAAAACCAACTCAGAGGCGGCAGTGTTAAAAGTGAAATGGATAAGCCGCCTTGTTAGGGTATGACGTGAAATGGTACCATAGAGTGGGACAAACCTTGATTTTCTAAGCAGTATTTGGTAAGATTTGTGCTAGATTGTGACCCTCTATGGTTGGGCATGATCTTGATCAGCCTTCTGGGTTCTTCAAGGATGCCTTGCCAAAACGCCTAAAAATTGCCAAAAGTTACCCAAAAATTGTCAACAAGCCAGTGAGTGGATCCAGCCTGCCTTTTAGTTACTCAAAGCCACAGGTTTTTATTTTGCAGCATTGCAACCTTGTTCAACAGCATCCTTGTTCGCCCCTTCCCTACCCTTCTCTGTCAGCACTAGAGTCACATTAACAGAGCGAGGGAGAGAAACTGAGGGAGAAGAGAAATGCTAGAATACTAATTAGTACTAGTTTACAAAGGTGGAGGAATAAATCGCCTCCAATGTTGGGTACCTGATGTGTGTGAATGCTACTGCTGCGATACAGTATGTAAAACTGTTAGTTTAGTTTTTTACATTTTAGAATTGGGTGCCTCGAGAGTAATGCATAATTTTAAAAGGTGCCTTGACTGAAAAAAGGATGAGGAACACTGACCCCTTTCACACTGAGGTATTTTTCAGGCGCTAAAGGGCTAAAAATAGCGACTGTAAAGCGCCTGAAAAACGCCTCCCCTGCCACCCCAATGGGAAAGCCTGAGTGTTTTCACACTGGGACACTGGGCTGGTATGATGTTAAAAAAAAAAAAATACTGCAAGCAGCATCTTTGGGGCGGTGTTTACACCGCTCCTCCACCACCCCTGCCCATTGAAAGGAATGGGCACTACTACCGAAGCGCCTGCAAAGTACTTCAGGGCTACACATGATCATTTAACCCTTTCTTCAGCCACTAGAGGGGGTTAATGGCGCCCTGCTAGCGGCCGAATAGCTCTGGTAAAACTAGCAGCGCTTTACCGCTAACGCTGCCTGTGGCTCAGTGTGAAAGGGCTTTTCTATATGGTGATCTGCTATGCTTTTTACATATAAGAGCCTATTAATTTTGTCTTATTTCTTACAAAATGGATATCTACTTTGATTAAAAAGCAGTTGCATTATGTTTAATCCCCCTATTGAAAGTTGACTTCTGAATTGTTGTATTCAATATATCAAGCAAAGAGAGAAGCTACTCGGCACTAGCTTCAGAAAGCAAATAGTATCACATGGGAAGAGCTCTTTGGGGGTATTTGCAGACTTGAACTGTGAAACCATGATTTACCTAGTTAGACCAACATTTTAAAGTTTTTTTTAACCTAACACTGGAGATGTGGGCAGTAAAATACTTTTCTTGGCGTTCATTTAGAGACACAGTATTCAGAGACATTTAAGTTATACTGCCCTGCCTACAGGAGGATTTGGACAACCAGTCACTCGGTGACCAGTCTGATCTAACCCTTTCACGCTCCGCATTTCTCCATTTTGTAACAAAGCAGTGCTGAGAGCAAAACCATTAACACAGAGGGGCGGGCCCTGTGTCCCTCAATAAGCTCCAGGGAAAGGGTTTTACCGTGAGTACAAAAATCATTCATTAAGGGACATAGGATGGGATGTCCAAAAGCAGTCCAACTGAAGCACGAACACCACAAACAAAACACTAACAGGCCCACTAAAAATAAAAAACAGGAAAAAAAATGGGGACTGCCAAACAGCTCAAAGTGTTGCTTGAAGGACTTTACACGCAAAGTTGGCATGAGATGGGCCCAGAATATCCACCTGGAACATTTTAGAGAATGTGTGAACAGAAGACCAGGTGGCAGGCTTTCAAATATCAGAAACAGTTGAATGATGCTGACAAGTCTGAGAAGGGCTTACAGATGTAGTAGTGTTTGCTTTGATAGGAAGGGGTGGAACCCAATAACTAAGATCATAGGCTTGAACAGTATCCTGGAGAAATTTGGGGTGTTCCACATAAATGGTTGTGGTATACTTATATAGGCGCTGCTGCCTCCAATAAGACAACTACCTAGGTAGGGTCTATGGTGAAAAATGTAAGTAGGTAGTGGGTATGGTGCTGCTCTTCTAAAATACGTAATGGGTGTGTGTGTTTCCTTTAAAACAAAGTAAGGTACACTAATTGTAAAAAGTGCTTAGTGCTCTGTGCTTGATACTGTGATATACATACAACAAATACAAATTTTTCCAATTATTAAATTAATGAGGTGACAGGTGCTGTATTGAGCCAAGAGGTAAGTAAACATTAAGCTCTGTATTATAACCACTTCATAAAATGTGCAAAAATTTAACAAACAATTAAATTAAGTATACTTTCAATTAATACATTTGTAAAGTGACAGGTGCTTTTATGGACCAGAAATGGTAAACATTAGATTCTATAGCAATAAATATGAATAACCAATCTATGAGCAATCAAGTCCTGGTATAAATAATCAGTCCATATATGTTTAAAAGAAGGAACTGAAAAATTAAAGTGACAGGTGCTCTTTCTCTTTGCTTGTTACAGTTATATGTTAGTGCAGGTGCTCCACTCTGTGCTCCCCCATGCTACTGTACTCATCGTAGAGCTATCCCCTCAAGGGGGTATCTTGCATTCACAGCTATACTGCTGTATGACAGAACACAGATCCACGCTTGCATGTGTTTTTTCCTCTCCTTTCTCCTTTAAACAGTTAGCTCCTTCGTCTCATTCCTTGTCTTGCTGTTATGAGAGATGAAGTGATCCCCTTGAGGGGTTAGTTCTCCGGTGAGTGCAGTAGCATAAAGGAAGCACAGAGTGGAGCACCTATACTAACATATATCTGTAACCAGCACGGATAAAGAGCACCTGTCACTCTATTTAATTTTTCAATTCCTTCTTTACAACAGGACTTGATTGTTCATAGATTGGTTATTCATATTTATTGCTATAGTCTAATGTTTACCATTTTCTGGTCCATAAAAGCACCTGTCACTTTACAAACTCATTAATTTATACTTAATTTAATTGTGGAATTTTTTTGCACATATTATGAAGTGGTTATAATACAGAGCTTAATGTTTACCAACCTCTTGGCTCAATAGAGCACCTGTCACCTCATTAATTTAATAATTGGTAATATTTTTATTTGTTTGGATATCACAGTATCAAGTACAGAGCACTAAGCACTTTTCACAATTAGTTTACCTTACTTTAAAAGGAGACGCACACCCATTACATATTTTAGAAGAGCAGCGCCATACCCTTTTTGAACAGTATCCTGCCAGAGCCACTGAGAATTCATGGAGTGAGAAGCTGCTTCTCCTTTGTGGGGACCATCTGGGATGACAAAGAAAGAGGCTGTCTTCCTAATGGTAGCATAAAACCAAGAGCTATTGAGAATAAGCAGACTTTTAAGGTATGCAAAAAGTCTACACAATCTGAAAAAAATCCATCGAAGAAAGAGCGTGCTCCAAAGTACAAGGTATAACAAACTGGGCTTAAATGTTCTATTGACCCCAAAAGTGTATGAAGTCTATATGGCCAATAAAGTAATCATCTGTGCATCCACAGAAAAAAAACAAAAGGCAATGTGTACATGTGTGGAAGTAATCCTTGAGCAAGATTGGTAGAAACAAAGTTTATGCCTTATTTAGGACAACATGGGTCCACATGAACGCTCACACAAATGTGTACTCTAGCTCCTAGCTCAGCGGCACTGTGCTGTAGTGTTGAGTTATATGCACCCCAATACTTGTGGCCACTCGAGGGGAAAGGGTGGTGATAGTGAGGAACAGCCTGAGATGTAGGATGAGAGGGACAAGCTGTAGGACAGTGCTGGTGCATCCCACACCAGTACAGAGGTACACAGGCTAGAAGCTGGAAATTACATCACCGGAAGGGATGTGGCCACAAACGTCATTGCTTCCAAGTGGAGAGAAGTGTCCAATGGTCTTCAGGACAACGCGTTTTGAATATTGTTTATATCCATTCGCTTTGGTGGGAGCACTGTTGGCATCAGTTCCCGTTGTATTTCTACTTGTATTTTTATTGGTATTTTTGCTTTCATTTATTTGTTTCTTTGTGTATACAAAGAGGCCGTCCACTCAAAAGGCCTTGTCCTGGAGACCATTGGATGCTCCTCCCCACTTGGTAATGACTGTGACATTCACTTCCAGTGACGTTATTTCCGGTTTCTGGCTCATGTGCCGCTGTACTGGTATGGGACATGCCGGCACTGTCCTACAGCTTGTCCCTCTCCTCCTACATGTCTGTTCCTCACTACCATAACCACCCCCTCCCCCCTTGAGTGGCCACAAGTATCGGAGTGCATACAGCTCAACACTACAGTATGGTGCCGCCGAGCTTAGGAGGACAAGTCGACATTTGTGTGAGTCTTCACATGGACCCCTAAATAAAACAAATACTTTATTTTTACCAATCTTGCTTGAGGTTTGCTTTCTCATTTGTGCACAGTGCCTTTTTTTTCAGTGGATGCACTCATGATTGCTATATTGGACATACAGTGAGGGGAAAAAAGTATTTGATCCCCTGCTGATTTTGTACGTTTGACCACTAACAAAGAAATGATTAGGCTATAATTTTAATGGTAGGTTTATTAACAGTGAGAGACCGAATAACAACAGAAATATTCAGAAAAAGTTTTATAAATTTGCATTTTAATAAGTGAAATAAGTAATTGACCCCTTTGCAAAACATGACTTAGTACTTGGTGGCAAAACCCTTGTTGGCAGTCACAGAGGTCAGATGTTGTAGTTGGCCACCAGGTTTGCACATATCTCAGGAGGGATTTTGTCCCACTCCTCTTTGCAGATCCTCTATAAGTCATTAAGGTTTCAAGGCTGACGTTTGGTAGCTCGAACCTTCAGCTCCCTCAACATATTTTCAATGGGATCAAGGTCTGAGTACTGGCTAGGCCATTCCAGGACCTTTAATGTGCTTCTTCTTGCGCCACTCCATTGTTGCCTTGGCCGTGTATTTTGTATCATTGTCATGCTGGAATACCTATTCACAACCCATTTTCGATACCCTGGCTGAGGGAAGGAGGTTCTCACCCAAGATTTGATGGTACATGGCCCCGTCCATCGTCCCTTTGATGCAGTGAAGTTGCCCTGTCCCCTTAGCGGAAAAACACCCCCATAGTATAATGTTTCCACCTCCACGTTTGACTATGAGGAATGGTGTTCTTGGGGTCATAGGCATTGTTCCTCCTCCTCCTCCAAACACAGCGAGTTGAGTCGCTGCCAAAGAGTTAGATTCTGGTCTCTTCTAACCACAAAACTTTCACCCAGTTCTCCTCTGAATCATTCAGATGTTCATTAGCAAACTTCAGACAGGCCTGTACATGTGCTTTCTTTAGCAGGGGGACCTTGTGGGCACTGCAGGATTTCAGTCCTTCACGGTGTAGTGTGTTACCAGTTGTTTTCTTGGTGACTATGGTTGGTTCCAGCTGCCTTGAGATCACTGACAAGATTCTCCCGTGTAGCTCTGGGCTGATTCCTCATCGTTCTCATGATCATTGGAACTCCATGAGAAGAGACCCTCCATGGAGCCCCAGACCAAGGGAGATTGACAGTTATTTTGTGTTTCTTCCATTTGCAAATAATCGCACCAACTGTTGTCATCTTCTCTCCAAGCTGCTTGGCGATGGTCTTGTAGCCCAATCCTGCCTTGTGTAGGTCTAAAATCTTGTCCCTGACATCCTTGGACAGCTCTTTGGTCTTGGCCATGGTGGAGATATTGGAATCTGATTGCTTCTGTGGACAGGTGTCTTTTATACAGGTAACAAGCTGAGATTAGGAGCACTCCCTTTAAGAGTGCTCCTATGCTCAGCTCGTTGCCTGTAAAGAAGACACCTGGGAGCCAGAAATCCTGCTGATTGATAGGGGGTCAGATACTTTATTTCACTCATTAAAATGCAAATCAATTCATAACTTTTATGAAATGCGTTTTCAGGATATTTTTGTTATTCGGTCTCTCACTGTTAAAATAAACCTACCATTAAAATTATAGACTGATCATTTCTTTGTCAGTGGGCAAACGTACAAAATCAGCAGGGGATCAAATTCTTTTTTTCCCTCACTGTATAGACTTCATACCCTTTTTGGATTCAAAAGATCATTTATGCTCTGATTGTTATACCTTGTACTTTGGAGTGCTGTCTTTATTCTTTGGATTGTCCTATTCCAACTATGCAACTATGGTAATCATAGCAGCACAAAGCTTGGATAACTGACTCCCACGGTCATTGGTGCCTGGACACGTTACATGTTACCATTGGAAAAATGTTTGAAAATGCAATTGATTTTATTCAGTACAAAATAATGCATTTAAAAAAAGCAAATTGTAGCAGTTGCTGCGAGTTAGACTTGTATGGCACAGACTACAGTCCACTTAAAGCGTTTGTTAACCCCCAAAAAAATGTTGCTCCTGTCCCTTTAATGTGAAAGCTGCAGCTTGGTGCTTTTGCTTTTTGCCTTACTTCTCTGTATCTCTTACAAAACCTGTTTGATCCTGCCAGCTCCTGTCTTCCCCCCTGAGAACAGACCACCATTATAATGGCTGCTGAGCCAAGATATCGTGGTCTAAATGCGCGTCTGCATCATCTGCAGGTCTCCTCTGTGTCTGTTTTCAGCTCCCCCCCTCCCTCTGCCTGTGAACATGTAGTCTGGCGTGAGAAAGGACGATCTCCTACACTCCCTGCCACGCCCCTCTCCGCCCCTGTTCCCCCCTCCGCTCTCTCCTCCCATACACACTGCATTGACGCCCAAAGGGAGGAAGATAAAAGATTCCTCTTCTGACGTATCTTGCATACGTCAGAAGGAATGAGTCCCTCCTACTCAGCTCCCTCGGCTCGGATATGGAGATGAAATAGGACAAGTGACAGAGCAAAAAAATGCTAATAAAGGGTATTTTCACAAAAAAAAAAAGATGATGTTGCAACGCTTAGGGAACCATGTACTGTGTGCCTGATTAATTGGGGGTAATTGGGTTAACAACCACTTTAAGGGAAGTGTTCTTGTGATTTACTGGAGCTGAAGAAAGGAATGGAAGTACCATGTCCTGGTTGAGGTTATAGGCTGAAACCACCTTAGGAGGGAAAGATTCCCTAGGCCTGAACACTACCTTGTCTCTTTGTAAGACCAGAAAGGTTTCTTTACAAGACCAAACCGCAAGTTCAAAGACACTCCTTGCAGAGGTGATGGTGACAAGGAAAGCAATGGTGTGACTAATCATGGAAAGGGGACTGTGTCTCATAGGTTTAAAGGGTGGTTTTTGAAATGTGTAAAGAGAGTGAAGGTGGACGTCTGGGGAAGCCATATAAAACACCAGGCACTTTGATCTCAGAGATTACTCAGTGCCTCACATTCTGGCCTTTCTAACAACCAATACTTGACTAGAACTTGGCCTTAGGCCCTCTGGAAGGAAAAGATTCTGTTTCAAAAAACCTTAGGCTTCTCTCTCTTGTCAAAACATTTTATTCAAGATGAATCTCAGTTCAGCCCCCCCCCCCCTACAGCACTCTGTGCTTCCATAGGATCCCTTTACTTCTGGGTCTCCATCAATGTTCCCTTTACATTTGGGTCCCCATCAGGGTCCCTCAAGCATCTGGGTTCTTGCCATCAAAGACCAACTGATCTGTATCCTCAGTATGCACATCAGCTGTGGGCCAGATTAAATCTTTTAACGGGCTGCATGTGGCCTTTGGGCCATAGCTTGGAGACCCCTGACCCAAACTATAGCCCAATATTTGGCTTACACCAAAAGTATTATTGCCCAAATAATGTTGTAGAAAAGTATGTTGCAGTGTTCCAAGTTAAACTGCATGCAGGCCTTATCTGATTCAGTGATGTGGTAAGTTGACTGAAGAACTAAATGATGAATAAATTTGAAATGGATCCAAGTAACTGACCTATTTAGAGCGCCTGTCTTGTTGGGAACTGAAAAGCCACGGTTTTAATCTGAAAGTATGTATTCACATTTCTTCTTAAAAGAAATACATTGCAAAACTTAGAAAACTTATGCCGCGTACACACGGTCGGACTTTCCGGCATACTTGGTCCGGCGGACCAGAGTGTGCCGGACAATCCGCCCGTGTGTGGGCGGCGGCGGACTTTTCCGGCGGACTTCTTCCCAAAAGCCCGCCGGACCTAGATTTTAAACATGTTTGAAATCTTTCCGTCGGACTCAGTTTCGGGCGGAAAGTCCGCTCGTGTGTGTGCTGGTCCGACGGAAAGCCCGCTCGTGTGTAGGCTGGTCCGACAGACCAAATACGACACGAGGGGATGGTATTGCATCTCGCGCTCGCTGCAATAGGAAAAACAAATCTTCCTATTGCGGCGAGCGCGGGGCATACCAGGCCCTTAGGTCTGGTATGGATTATAAAGGGGAACCCCGCTACGCCGAAAAAACGGCGTGGGGTCCCCCTAAAATCCATACCAGACCCCGATCCGAGCACGCAGCCTGGCCGGTCAGGAAAGGGGGTGGGGACGAGCGAGCGCCCCCCCCCTCCTGAACCGTACCAGGCCGCATGCCCTCAACATGGGGGGTGGGTGCTTTGGGGGAGGGGGGCGCCCTGCGCCCCCCCCCCCAAAGCACCTTGTCCCCATGTTGATGAGGACAAGGGCCTCTTCCCGACAACCCTGGCCGTTGGTTGTCGGGGTCTGCGGGCGGGGGCTTATCGGAATCTGGGAGCCCCCTTTAATAAGGGGGCCCCCAGATCCCGGCCCCCCACCCTATGTAAATGAGTATGGGGTACATGGTACCCCTACCCATTTACCTAGGAAAAAAGTGTAAGTAATAAAACACACTACACAGGTTTTTAAAATATTTTATTAAACAGCTCCGGGGGGGGGATCTTCCTCCGGCTTCGGGGGTCTTCTTCCGGCTTCGGGGGTCCCTCCGCTTCATCTTCTCCCGGCGTCCGGTTGGTTCTTCTCCGCTCTCCGGCCTCTTCTCCCGGTGTCGCAGGTCTTCGGCCGGCCCCTCCGCTCTCTTCATGTAGCTCTATTGCGAGCGGAGGTCCGGACTTCTTGGCTTCTTGGCTTCTTGGCTTCTCTTCTCTTCTCTTCTCTTCCCCCAGATGTTGACACGACGCTCTCTCCGGCTGGACTGGTCTCTGAGGGCTGCGTTGTGACTTATATAGGCGGAGACCCCGCCCCCATATGATGTCACAGTCCCTGGGCATGCTGGGACTGTGACGTTTTAGGGGGCGTGGTCGACCACGCCCCCTAAAACGTCACAGTCCCAGCATGCCCAGGGACTGTGACATCATATGGGGGCGGGGTCTCCGCCTATATAAGTCACAACGCAGCCCTCAGAGACCAGTCCAGCCGGAGAGAGCGTCGTGTCAACATCTGGGGGAAGAGAAGAGAAGCCAAGAAGCCAAGAAGTCCGGACCTCCGCTCGCAATAGAGCTACATGAAGAGAGCGGAGGGGCCGGCCGAAGACCTGCGACACCGGGAGAAGAGGCCGGAGAGCAGAGAAGAACCAACCGGACGCCGGGAGAAGATGAAGCGGAGGGACCCCCGAAGCCGGAAGAAGACCCCCGAAGCCGGAGGAAGATCCCCCCCCCGGAGCTGTTTAATAAAATATTTTAAAAACCTGTGTAGTGTGTTTTATTACTTACACTTTTTTCCTAGGTAAATGGGTAGGGGTACCATGTACCCCATACTCATTTACATAGGGTGGGGGGCCGGGATCTGGGGGCCCCCTTATTAAAGGGGGCTCCCAGATTCCGATAAGCCCCCGCCCGCAGACCCCGACAACCAACGGCCAGGGTTGTCGGGAAGAGGCCCTTGTCCTCATCAACATGGGGACAAGGTGCTTTGGGGGGGGGGGGGCGCAGGGCGCCCCCCTCCCCCAAAGCACCCACCCCCCATGTTGAGGGCATGCGGCCTGGTACGGTTCAGGAGGGGGGGGGGGGCGCTCGCTCGTCCCCACCCCCTTTCCTGACCGGCCAGGCTGCGTGCTCGGATCGGGGTCTGGTATGGATTTTAGGGGGACCCCACGCCGTTTTTTCGGCGTAGCGGGGTTCCCCTTTATAATCCATACCAGACCTAAGGGCCTGGTATGCCCCGCGACGGGGCTCGCAAGGTGTCAATCTAGCCGATAAAAGCGGCAAGATTGACATCCTTTTCTAGTCCCGTCGCACCTGAGTCACGTTCAAAATGAACGGACTTGTCCGTGTGTGGGCAAGTCCGTTCATTCTGAAAGTCCGCCGGAACTCCGGCGAAAGTCCGTCGGAAAGACGGGCGGACTTAGCCCGCCGGAAAATCCCGGCGTGTGTGGGCAAGTCCGTTCGTTTTAAAGTCCGGCGCACCTGGCGGACAAAGTCCGTCGGAAAGTGTGCCGGACCAAGTAGGATAGAAAGTCCGCTCGTGTGTACGCGGCATTAGCGTTATTTTTTGTTTCAACGGTTGTAGTGCTTCAAACAGCTGATTAACTTCAGTCTGCATTTTCTCCACAACTTTGCTACTTACTATACATTAGCCACTCTATTAACAAACATGGCAAACAAGCACTGCATAGAATGTCATGCAAAGCTAGTTCATGAAACCAAAAGAAAGAGGGGATGCTTTCTATAGCACATGTGTTTATTTTTTTGCACCTGCTTAAAAATGTAACAAAAATAACATTTTTAAATTAAAGTAGTTTAACTATGCAGGCACCATAACTGTTTTTGCTTAGTTCCAGAAATTCTTTATTGTCTCTTTTTTTTTTTTTTACATGGTTACAAAGTGTGACCATGCAACTCTTCTTCCTGATGTGCAGACACATTGAGGTTAATTTACTAAAACTGGAGAGTACAAAATCTGTTGCAGCACTGCATAGAAACCAATCGGCTTCCAGTTTCGATTAAACAAGCTGAAGTTAGAAGCTGATTGGCTACCATGCACAGCTGAACCTGATTTTGCTTTCTCCAGTTTTAGTTAAATCAACCCCATTGTGCTTGTATTCCATTGGCTGTTCAGCCTAAAGCCTGGTACACACGATCAGATTATCGGACAAATTTTCCTCAGTTTTTTGTTGCATTCTGGTCTCATATACTCACCATAAGAAAAGTTTCGTACGACAGAATTCAACGTCGGAAGTGATGTAATGTGTTGCAATGTGTTGCATTGTTTTGTTTGTGTTCTTTTGTTTCTGAGCATGCGTAGTCTTGCTCTTACGATTTTTTTTTTTGGCCAAAAACTGTACCAATTAAACAAAAATCGGATGTTGTGTTTACATCAGACAAAAATTTTAGAGTTTTTGTCCTCCAAAACGTTGTAATTGGCTGTGGAAAGCACCATACTAACAGTCAGAAAATCGGCAGATCGTATGAAATTTTACTGCCGATTTTCTGATCGTGTGTACGGGCCTTAAAGGATGATGCAGACTGTGCTTGAGTAAGGGGGTGTGTTCAAGAGGCAGGCTGTGAGTGGGAAGGGGTGTGTACCAGAGACAGGCTGTGATTGGTTGGGGGGAGTGGTGGCTGAACAAACTACCCAATACAAGCATGCTCTGTCTTCACAGTGTCCCGTACATCTAAATAACCAAAGGATGCAAATTGACCATTCAGCTTCTGTGCTTTGTGTGTTTAAAACAGTTTTAAAACAAGGAAGAAATGTGACTGGCAGGATCAACTAAGTACTTCAGGTGGAAAAAGTTAATGAAAATGATAGAGACAATGATTTCTAAAATACACATATGTTAAAAAACACAAAAAGCAAAAAAAATATTTAGGGTAACATACACTTTAAAGCAAGTTCTCACTTAGAATGATTCTACATGTGAAGTGACAAGTAACATATTTATGTTTTTTGGCAGATATTACTTTCCCACGTATGAAAATGATTCCCTCTTGTGCACCTTATCTGACAGTGAGGAGGAGACAACCGCACAGAATGAGGAGTTCCCGGTTATTGGAGAAGATCTTTCAAGGCTGGAAGCACTAAGAAAGACAAGCGTACTTAACCAGCTAGTACGGGACAGTGTCATAAGGAGTTAAATGTGGAATATAATAAACCTGTATTTGTTTCTCCTTTCAGTTCTTATTTTTTTTTTTTTTTTTGAAGCAGAGTCTGTGCTGAGTGGGTATCTGCCACAAAGGGAACAGTTTTCATAGCTGTCATAATACCTGTCACACAATTTAAATAAGTGGATTCCATCTTCCACTGCACAAGTTCAATTGTACTAATTAAATGTCTTTATAATTCTTGTTTAAATTAAACAGGACATATAACATGCTATTATTATACCCTTATGATATATTGTTAAATATGAAGTTTTTAATTCTTAATAAAAGGAAATGTTTTCCAGCTTTAGCAGCGAGGTATAATTGTTTCTAATGCACTGTAGTCTATTACGTATGCCAATAAGACTATTAGAATGCTGCTCAGACAGTATACTGACCTAAAAGAATTGTATATGGATTTTAGACAGAATTAGGAGCATATTCGTGTCCTATCTGCAAAAAGTACATTCCAGTCAAAAGTATTTGTCTAGATAGATTTCTGGATAGAGTAAGAAAGGGTCATGGAAAAAAAATGTTGGAGTTCATCTTTAAAATTAAAATGACTATTTAAAAACATCCTACCATGCTCATTATTCAGTTTATATAGCTTTTTCTGGTTCATAGTTTCCAACAGTTATACTCCCATGCAAATTTAGTGAAATTGAATTCACTAAAACTATTAAAGTATAATTAAAGGCAATACTTGTCTTTTGGTTTTGGATAGAGTGGAAATGGATTAGAACACCTTTTAGGTTTTATTGCTGTCTGTGCCCCCGTTAAGGAGATTCACCCTCTCTATTTGTCTTGTTTACCATTCTCATTGAAAATGAATGTAAAGAAAACTCCAAATTTTTTTTGTTGTCCCCAGAAAAGTAACAGAGGGGAAATTTTTCAATGGGGTCCCCAAGGAATTGTCAATTTGCAGGGATTTTCTGCCACTTCCTGTTTTGGCTATGGGACAGGAAGTGAAGATAAATCTCCCCAATGGGATGCAAATGGCAAAAATAAACTGACAGGGCTTATAACCCTCCCTTACTCTATCCAAAAAGAAAAAGTTTTGCCTATAGTTCTACTTGAAGGATTTGTTCTTGTCACTATAGGTTTTGTCTGATCACTCAAGACTCCAAAAGGTAAACCTAAACATATACGTTTTTATGATGTTGCGTAAAGTCTATTTTATTGGAGTCTTCACATGCAGCTCATTTAGCTACACGTAATTACGGTATTTGTGGTTTGATTTCCAAAATAAATGATATAATATAGCAAGTAGTAAACATCCCTTGATGAGGTTTCATCATTGCCCAGTCTTCACGTTCGAAATATGTGGCGTAGGCTTGCCAAGTGCTATCTGCTGGATGGATGAACCAAACTGAAGAGAGCTAATTGTTTCTCCAATTTCTTTTATATCAGGACTGATGTTCACAAAAACACAAGCCTAAAAAAATTGAAAGGTTGCAGTAAGTACAAAATTTTAATTGAAAATGATTTTCACATTTGCAGTGTTAAATGATATGAGATATTGTACCTTGGCTTGACCGCTAAGAGATGGTTGCAGGAGATGGGTAAGTTTGGAATTTCTATAGGGAACGTGCATGGAGTTTGTCTTTAATGCAGTAAAGACCTGTCAAACAGCAGATAATGAACAGTTAATATATAGTCTTTGACCTCGCTTATTACGGACAAGATTATGTATAAAAACATTTTATTAAAACGTCTTAAATTTATTGAACAATTTACCCACCCGCTTAAGGTCCTATGACGTCGTGGACTTTGAGTGGTGATATCTGAATGATGCTTGCAGTTCATTTACAGCCGGCAATTTCCCTTCAACATAAGAACAATCATAGAGGCTGCTCAGCCACTTGATCATTCTTACAGGCCGCCCTCCGGTGCTTCTTCTGGCTTGCCCCTGCGATTGGTAAACCGGAGGAGGAACCGACCGGCGCTGGATGATGACCATAGAGATATCTGGCAGGCCAGATGGTCCCTGAAGTCTCTATGATCGTTCGGAGGCCGGGTGCGATGTTATGACATCATGCCCGGCCTCTGAATTTGGAAAAAATGCCGCCGCCTCGGCTGGGAAGCCAGGATCGTTTTTTGTTTTTTGATTTCAGGTTTCCCAGCCTAGAGGTGAGATCTGGGGACTTATTGACCCCAGATCTCACTGTAAAAAGGACCTGTCACGCACTATTCCTATTACAAGGGATGTTTACATTCCTTGTAATATGAATAAAAGTGATAAAAAAAATAAGAGACTAGAAAAAAAATGTAAAATCAACAATAAAAAAAAAAATAATTGTAAAAATGTGATGCACTCCTGTCCCAATGTGCTCACTCGCAGAAGCGAGCGCATACATAAGTTGCGCCCACATATGTAAACGGCGTTCAAACCAGTTAAGGTATCGCCGTGAACACTAGAGCAAGAGCAATAATTATATCCCAAGACCTCCTCTGTAACTCAAAATATGTAACCTGTAAAAAAATTGAAAACTTTGCCTATGGGGATTTTTAAGTACCAAAGTTTGGCGCCGTTCCACGAGCGTGTGCAATTTTGAAGCGTGACATGTTGGGTATCTATTTACGCGGTATAACATCATCTTTCACATTATGCAATAAAATTGGGCTAACTTTACTAGGGCTTTTTTTTTTTTTTTTTTTTAATGCATGAAACTTTCCAAAAAAACGCAATTGAAAAATTGCTGCGCAAATACCGTGTGAGATAAAAAGTTGTGACAACCGCCATTTTATTCTCTAGGGTTCTCTAGGGTCTGTGCTAAAAAAAAAAATGTAAAAAACATAAATAATGTTTGGGGGTTCTGTGTAATTTTCTATCAAAAAAATTATGATTTTTTCATTTAGGAGAGAAATGTCAGCATTGGTCTAGTAGGCAAGTGGTAAAGGTAGGCTATAATAATTTGGTCAATTTTGTTTTGTTTTGTTTTCTTCGCTACATATTTGTAAAAAAAAAAAAAAATCTTATTTTACATATAAATATTTTAAGACCAGCTACAGTGGCTTGCAAAAGTATTCGGCCCCCTTGAACTTTTCAACCTTTTGCCACATTTCAGGCTTCAAACATAAAGATATAAAATTTTAATTTTTTGTGAAGAATCACCAACAAGTGGGACACAATTGTGAAGTGGAACGAAATCTATTGGCTATTTTAAACTTTTTTAGCAATTAAAAAACTGAAAAGTGGTGCGTGCAAAATTATTCGCCCCTTTACTTTCAGTGCAGCAAACTCACTCCAGAAGTTCAGCGAGGATCTCTGAATGATCCAATGTTGTCCTAAATGACTGATGGTGATAAATAGAATCCACCTGTGTGTAATCAAGTCTCTGTATAAATGCACCTGCTCTGTGATAGTCTCAGGATTCTGTTGAAAGCGCAGAGAGCATCATGAAGACCAAGGAACACACCAGGCAGGTCCGTAATACTGTTGTGGAGAAGTTTAAAGCCGGATTTGGATACAAAAAGATTTCCCAAGCTTTAAACATCCCAAGGAGCACTGTGCAAGCAATCATTTTGAAATGGAGGGAGTATCAGACCACTGCAAATCTACCAAGACCTGGCTGTCCCTCTAAACTTTCAGGTCAGACAAGGAGAAGACTGATCAGAGATGCAGCCAAGAGGCCCATGATCACTCTGAATGAACTGCAGAGAACTACAGCTGAGGTGGGAGAGTCTGTCCATAGGACAACAATCAGTCGTACACTGCACAAATTTGGTCTTTATGGAAGAGTGGCAAGAAGAAAGCCATTTCTCAAAGATATCCATAAAAAGTCTCGTCTAAAGTTTGCCACAAGCCACCTGGGAGACACACCAAACATGTGGAAGAAGGTGCTCTGGTCCGATGAAACCAAAATCGAACTTTTTGGCCACAATGCAAAACGATATGTTTGGCGTAAAAGCAACACAGCTCATCACACTCAACACACCATCCCCACTGTCAAACATGGTGGTGGCAGCATCATGGTTTGGGCATGGTTTTGGGCCTGCTTTTCTTCAGCAGGGACAGGGAAGATGGTTAAAATTGAGGGGAAGATGGATGCAGCCAAATACAGGACCATTCTGGATGAAAACCTGTTGGAGTCTGCAATAGACCTGAAACTGGGACGGAGATTTATCTTCCAGCAAGACAATGATCCCAAACATACAGCAAAATCTACAAAGGAATGGTTCACAAATAAACGTATCCAGGTGTTAGAAAGGTTGAAAAGTTCAAGGGGGCTGAATACTTTCGCAAGCCACTGTACTTCCATAATGCAGTATTTTTAGAGCATGCTGGGTGTTCTAAGCACAGTACTATGTCTGTACTCGTTGACTGTTCCTGCATTATGTCTGTGTTGAAAGATCTCCACACCATGGTTACATAAAAATGGAAAAATAGTATATATCGCGCTGACACCCAAAAAATTAGTCAGATAGCAGCCAGCACAACACTAAACAAGTGCAAACCAAAAACATATATATAGAAATACAAACTTTCAATAAAGAATATTTAATTAAAAAAAAAAAATATGTGCAGCGCTTAAAAAAATTCTACTACTACAAATTCATGTGTGAAAAGCCAATAAGTATAATGTGAATGACCACAAAAGATAAAATATTATACTACTACAAATACATGTATGGAAAAAGTCAGTAAGTGTAATGTGAATGACCACAAAAGTAAAAAATATATGTTTAAAAAGCAGTGAAAAGTGATGTGAATATCACAAAACTTCAAATATTCTGTAAGTCCATATACAGTCATATAGAAGTTGATATAATGTGAAAAAAAAGTCTATGAAGGAATAGTGAAGAAAAATAAACTTCTAAACAAGAAAAGGTATTCCACGTGACGTCGGTGTTGAGTGGAAAAATGGCAATGGAACCACCATCGGTTGTGTGAAGGCTTACCGGAGTGAAGGGACTCAAATGGGCATATGCTCAATGAGTCAACTAGGCTTGTGGTGTAAACACCAATACATGGGACCTCTATGCCTTTATTCCAGATCGGAGTGGAAGATGGGCGATCCGTCCAAGAGACACCTCAGAACAGCAATCCTTAGAAATGACCTCGATATACTAGGTCTTCTAATGCAGTCAAACTTTTGTTGTTCTGAAGAAATAGTGGTTTGTCTGTGTCCATGTGCAAACTGAACGAGAATGGGAGTGATTTTTCCCATGGTTACAGACTGATGGTTGATGAAGGCTTTCTACCAAAACAAGAAGCTAGAGTTCTCTAGAACCCTGTTATAAAACTTTTAGAGTTCTATTTTTCAATTATTTCAACCAGCTTTTACACATTTATCCACGTAGGATTTAAGTAGGAAAATGTCTGTGACTTGGGGGAAAACAATTTGGGCCTGTGTTGATCATCATGGCATCAGTTTGAGACGCTTCTTAGATTCAGAATTTGACAGGTGCATTTGACCTGCATGTCAAACGAATGGGTTGCACACTGATGTCACTTCATTGCACTGAACAGTTTCTGTGTTGGAGACCCACCTGGAGGATACATCTTACTGATGCATTTAACCCCAAAGGGATAGTCATAGATCATGAATGAGCTCCTTCAGTCTGCATCAGGCATGCCCTTTAGTGAAGGAAATGACTAGAGCCTTTGAGATGGTGCTGTTTTTGTTGATCTTGTGTATTTGACCTGCAGCTGCGTCAAGGGGGTTTTGCGTTCCCATAGAGTCGGGGTCAGCAACCCGTCAATCGCAGCCAGATAACGGAAAGATTGCGTCTCTGCATTGTCGACCTCAGGCTAAACTGCTACTGCCCAGTGGCATACTGGGCAGACCAGGTTGAAAAGTCCAGGGTAGAGAAGGAGGGAGCCAGGTGGGCGGATCAGGGAAGGAGAGAGCCAGGCTGGTGGACCTGTGGAGGAGACTTGCTCAGGCACTGAGCTACCTCTCTCACTGAAGCTGGTGTGGGCTCACTGGGGCTGCTGCGGCTGGCAGATCACGGAAGGCATGGGTGGGGCGGGCAGAGGATCAGGAAGGAGAGGAGCCAGGTGGGCGAATCAAGAAGGAGAGAACTGAGTGGGTGGAGCAGCGAAGGAGAGCTGGCCGGGCTGAGCAGTGGAAGCAATTTGCTCTGGCACTAAGCTTCCTCCCTCACTAAAGCAGCATAGCAGGCTGCTGAAGTGCCAAAAATTTCTTTAGCATTGTGTAACACAAAAAAAACTGTGAGGTGCCTGCAGCAGCCCCACTGAGCTCACACCTGCTTTGCTGCTTCAGTGAGAGAATTAGCTCAGCGCCTGAGCAAATCTCCTCCCTTACTCTGGACTTCTCGCTCTAAGCTGGGTGTCTTCTGTTCTTGCAATTTTGTATCTGGTCGGAGGGGGGTGGAAGAGAAAGGTATGAGGAGGTTTTCTGTATTGAGGCACCTGAACTGGGACGTTGGGTCTGTACTGGGTGGGGGCTTTTGTGTTGGAAAGCTGGTTGGTCTGTGCTGGACAGGGAGTCTGTACTGAGGGAGGATAAAGAAAGTTACAGGAGATCTCTATCGTGAGAAATATGGGTAGGGAGTGAATTGCATTAAGCATAGGGGGTCATTTTGGTGGTACTTTGTAAAGTGGTCTGTGCATTAGAGCTTGTTTACACTAGTGGTTGGGGGCAGTAAAACTCCTCAGCCTGAGCCTCAGCTTTACCACCGCCCAACCAGTCCCCCTTAAACTGCAGAGGCAGCACCTGGGGGTGTACACACACTGTGGTCACAATGCTTTGGTTCGTGGCCCTGGAAGGAAATATAGGTCTTAGTGGGGGCGCTTGCTAGTAATTTTTTCTATAAATAAGTAAAAAGGCGCACCCCAGAGGTCTTTGATCTCCATGTTGCTCAGGTAGATCTCCATCTCTCAAAGTTTGCCTACCCCTGCTATAGGGTGTATAGGAATGCAAAACCCGTTTGATGCAAACAATAGCCCGCGGGCACTGCTTCTACAGGTTACACACCAGTATAAAATATTCTGCTAATTATCTGTGCAAACAAGACTGATTTAAGGGGACTTCAACATGCTAATAAAGAGGGTGGTTTCACCTGGTATATTTGAATGGATATTTCTTAATAGGCCTATAACCATCACATTCAGCACAAAAGGGCATATGTATAATAAAGTAGAGAATTGGACTTTTGTCAGACATTCACTAGTGGGGAATCAATCACTGACATTTACAACACATGCACCTGGAAGATTCACTTGCAGTGACCGCTTTATAAATATGGCCCTAAATGAGGAATCCAATACAATCAATTCAAGATGAGCATAATTATAGATTAACCACTTCAATACCAGGCACTTGGACACCTTCCTGCCCAAGCCAATTTTCAGCTTTCAGCGCTGTCGCAATTTGAATGTCAATTGCGCGGTCATATTACACTGTACTCAAACAATTTTTTTATCATTTTGTTCCCACAAATAGAGCTTTATTTTGGTGGTATTTGATCACCTCTGCGTTTTTTATTTTTTGCACAACAAATAAAAAAAGACCGAAAATTTAGAAAAAAAACAAGTTTTTCTTTGTTTCTGTTAAAAATTTTTGTAAATAAGTACGTTTTCTTCAATGACGGGCACTGATATGGTTGCACTGACGGGCACTGATGAGGTGGCACTGGTATGCAGCACTGATGGGCACTCATAGGTGGCACCGATGGGCACTCGTAGGTGGCATTGATGTGTACTTATGGGTGGCACTGATAGGTGGCACGGATGGGCACTGATAGGTGGGCACTGACAAGTGACACTGACACTGGTGGCACTGATGCCCCTAAGGGTGGCATTGCTGGGAATCACTGCAATATAATGGTGCCAATCAGTGCCCATTTGTGGTCACTGTTTGGCACAGATTGGGCACTGACTGGGAACATGTGGATGGCCATGGGGTACATACCTGGCCATCCACATGTTGCCCCCTTCCCTGGTGGTCCAGTGTGGTCATCTGAGGGGGGGCTGCGCTGATAAACAATCAGCGCAGACCCCCCCTGTGAGGAGAGCCGCCGAGCGGCTCTCCTCTACTCATCTCTGTCAGACGCGAGTGAGGAAAAGCTGATCAATGGCTCCTCCTATTGACATCTTGATCAGCCGTGATTGGATATGGCTGATCACGTGGCCACCTGCCAGAGGCTCTTTACCAAGATCGGTGGAGCGGTGTGTCAGACTGACACACCGATCGCTGCGATGCGCGCCGCAGCATGTTATCCTGCTGGACGTATATGACGCCCAGTCAGGATAACTGAACCACCGCCCGGCCGTCATCTGCTATGGGCCAGGGCGGGAAGTGGTTAAACACGTATCTACCTCTTCCTTTTAAAGTGATACTAAAGTCTCATTTTTTTTGTTTGGTTAAAAATAACACATGTTAAACTTACCTGCTCTGTGCAGTGGTTTTGCACAGATCAGCCCAGATCCTCCTCTCCTTGGGTCCCTCACCGGCACTCCTGGCCCCTCCCTCCTGCTGAGCGCCCCCACTGCAAGCGTCTTGCTAAGGGGGCAGCTGAGCCGAGTCACAGCTCTTTGTGTCCATTCAGAGACAGAGCCGTGGCTTGACCTTGCCCCTCTGTCTCCTCATTGGCCAACTGAATTTTATTGACAGCTGTGGAAGCCAATCGGGAGGGAGAGTCTTGGACAGCCGAGTCTCTTGTGCAGCATCGCTGGTTCGAGATGGGGCTTGGGTAAGTATGAGGGGGGCTGCTGCACACAGAAGGTTTATCTTAATGCATAGAATGTTGTTTAATAAATAAGTATAAAAGAGACAGAGGTGTACAGCATGTTTCTTGGTATATAACAACAATAAAGGACCTTGCGAACAGGCACAATATGAAGGATTGTAATAATAAGGTACATCTAAAGTATATATCACTTATCTACTATGTATACTAGTGAAGTGTAGTTTGCGCCAACCTAAACGGGGTACTGGAGATATCTGTATATATGCCATTCCAGAAGTAATGGCAGCATCTACACCTAAACATACAGTCACATGTAGGGTACACCTCTGTAGTCCATGTAGTAGAAATGGGGAAGAAAGAGAAGAGCAAGGTTAGAAATTGGAAAAGATAGAGATATAGATGAAGAAGAAGGGGGGGTGGGGGGAAGGGGAGGGATGTGAGGGGGGGTAGAGCTGCCTCGGTCCAAGCTCGTCTATGTAAGTTATGATCTATAAACAAGTTATGTGGGTTGAGACATAATTTCCGCGTATGCGGTGGTGAGTTTAAAGGCAAACCAGCAGGACCATATCTTTTTCGCTAGGTCAGATTTGTTTCTAAAGGTGAGCGTCATATCTTCCATGTAGTAGGAGTTGTCTACTTTCACCAACCATTGGCGTAATGAGGGGATGGCCGATTGTTTCCAATATAAAGGAATAAGAGCCTTTGCAGCGTTAAGTAAATGTGGCGTGATTGATTTTTTTTATAGGGTCCTGCTGGTTTGTCTGTCCAATGAAATAATACAAACCATGGGTCATTGGGAACCTCCCAACCCTGAATTTCTCTAATCCAGTGCAAAACAGTCAACCAGAATGGACGTATCCGTGGACAAAGCCACCAAATGTGAGCATGTGTTGCAGTTTCCCCACACCCTCTCCAACACGTAGATGGAATTTGTGGAAAGGTTTTGTGCAGAACCACAGGTGTATAGTGCCATCTCGTTAGTAATTTGTAATTCACTTCCGCCGTTGCAGAAGCACCTGATGAGGTATGGGCCAAGGTTAGAATATTGGATATTTGGTCTGTTGATAATTTTTTTTGCAGATCTTGTTCCCAGTTGTGGATGAAGGTAGGGGTACCAGTGAAGGACAAAGATATCAAAATTTTGTAAAAGTGAGATATAGGTTTCTCAACAGGATGATCATCGGAGAGTGTGGCTTCCAAAGGAGTTAAATCCGAAAAGGATCGCAGTGGCTTGGGAAGAGATTGCACAAAATCTACTAATTGCCTGTATTTCCAATGGTCCATGGCTGAGATGGTGGTAGACTGTAGTAATGTAGATATAGGCAACACACCTGTTGGTGTAGTTACTTGTTGTAACAGAAGCTTAGAGCCAAGGTTCCATGTGCTGATCCCAGGGTCAATATTTCCTGGAGGAAAATAGTTGTGACCAGTTAGAGGTACCAAGGGAGAATTGTATGTCCATTTATATATTTTGCACAAGTAGTCCCATATCATGAGAGATGAACGTGGCAGGGGATAGGTTTCTATATTTCTTTGGTATCCAAATTTGTGTAGACAGATCTGTACCACTGAGTTCCATTTCCAAGGACACCCATATTTTAGTGTCTCTGTGATATTTCCAGTCAGAAATTCTATTGAGAACAATTGAGCGGAAGTAATTCTTAAAATCGGGTAGGGCCATGCCTCCATCTCTCTTGGGTCTGATAAGAAGAGACCTAGAGAGTCTAGGGTTCTTCCTGTTCCAAATATATTTTCCAATTAAGGAGCATAATAATGTAAAAAATCCTACTGGTACCCTGGGAAGACGTTCATCTTTACAACTCCCATTCTCCCCAACCATGAATGAGCAAGCTGGGACCATTTCTGTAGGTCCGATCTGAGTGTGTTTAGAAGGGGGAGATAGCGCAAAATAATGCGGACAGATTTGGAGTGAGGAAAATACCTAGATATTTCATTGTTTTGGACTGCCAGCTAAAAGGGAAGGTTTGTTTTAGCTGCGTCATCTTAGGAGGGGGAATAAAAGGTTAAGAATTTCAGTTTTAGTCATATTAATTTTCAAATTGGATATGTTGCTGTATTTTGAGAATTCTGTCATGAGGTTAGGTAGAGTTATCGGGGCTGTTGGATAAAAAAACAAAATATCATCGGCATATGCAGAGTATTTGTGCTCAGATTTACCCACTACTATCCCGTGAATACTAGGGTTGTGCCTTACCGTGGAAAGGAAAGGTTCCAATGACAGGCAAATAAGATTGGCGAGAGGGGGCAGCCTTGGCGTGTGCCGTTATGTAGGGTATAAGGTTCACTCAGTGTGCCATTTATGCGTAGTTGTGCCGTGGGGTGATTGTATAACGCCAAAATTTGTGCTCTAAGGATTGGATCAAAGCCTAAATGGGCCATTGTTGCCATAAGGAACTCCCAGTCCACCCTATCAAACACTTTTTCAGTATCTGTCGAAAGTAACAGGGTGGGCTGGGAGGCCCCTCGTACTCGTGCCATCAGTGAGATTGTGCGGCGGGAATTATCCCTAGCTTCCCTATGCGGAATAAATCCCGTTTGGTCTTTTGAGATCCACTGTGGGATCAGAGGGAGAAGTCTGTTTGCTAATGCTTTGGCGTAAAGCTTAATGTCAATGTTCAATAGTGAGATGGGACGATAGCTACCACAATTACTGGGATCTTTTCCAGGTTTAGGAATGACTGTGATATGTGCATGAATAGTCTCTGGGCGAAAGTTACCACCTTTAGAAGTTACGTTACTGTAATTAGTCAGGTAAGGGAGTAGTATTTCTGAAAAAGATCGATAATAAGCAACCGTAAGTCCATCAGGACCTGGAGCTTTACAGTTAGCCATGGCTTTTAGTGCTAAGCGTATTTCCGAGGTGGTAAGATCCTCCTCTAATGAGGCTAAAATCTCAGGTGAGAGGCTCGGTAGGTTTGCTTGCGTTAGATATTCCCTAATGAGTCCCGCTTTGGTCTTCTGATCTGCAACTGAGGGTTGGACATTATAATTTTTGGTAGAAGTCCTGGAATTCTTTAGCTATATTAGGAGTGTCATGTACTGTTTGCTGAGGGGTTCTTAATTTTTGCTATGAAGGAGGCTGATTTCTTTTGTTGTAGGGAGCGGGCTAAAAGCCTACCCGGTTTGTTTCCCCATTCATAAAAACTTTGAGCTACAAGGCGGGCTCGTCATTTTTGGTCTACATGTAAGAGAGTTTTCAACTCTTCTCTCTTTTCAGTCAGAGTGTGAAATATCTTCTGGGTTTGTGTGGCCTTATGTTGGTACTCTAGGGTTTTAATTTCACGGACCAACCTGGTTTGGTGGACCGTACGTTCTCTTTTTTTCCTCGCTCCTAATTCTATTAATTTTCCACGAATATGGGCCTTATGGGCCTCCCATAGTGTCCCCGGTGAAATGTCAGGGTGTGAATTTTCCTGAAAGTAGAAAGATAACTCTTCGTTGATCATTTTTTTTATCAATTTCGTCCATAAAGAGTTCCTCATTTAATTTCCAATTAGTGGATTTGAGAGGCATGGAGGGGAGTTTAACCGAAAGCGTAATCGGTGCATGATCAGAGAAGAGTGAAGTTTCAATTGTCGATTTCGTTAGGATGGGTAGGTGGTGGTGATCAATAAGGAACAAGTCAATTCTGGAGTAAGTCTGGTGTACCTGAGAGTAATGTGTAAAATCTCTTTCTCTGGGATGCATAATCCTCCAGGCATCTACTAACTGGGTGTCATGTAAGCATTTACGAATGTATCGCAGACGTGCATGGGACATGCTGGAGCTCCCCCTAGAGGTGTCAACAGCAGGTTCCAGGGACGTATTGAAGTCCCCTGCAAGGAGAATGCACCCGTGTGAGAAATCTCTCAGTTTCTTAAGTGTGGAGGCTATAAAATCACGGTTAGGGGAATAGAGAGTTGCTAAAGTACACGCTACATTACCCAATGTGCCCTTCAAAAACAAAAAGCGACCAAACGGGTCACTCAACATAGACTCCACTTTAAACGCATTTCCTCTACGGAACCCAATGGCCACACCTTTTGCTTTATGAATATCTGACAGGCTATAATACCATGTAGGGTATTGTGAGTAAAGTTTCACCGCAGTAGTATGTGTAAGGTGGGTCTCCTGCAAGAAGATCACATCCCCAGGCAGACGACCCAATTCTCTATATAAGCTATGCCTTTTACCAGGGGCATATAGGCCCCATACATTAAAGGAAAGTACCGTATTTATCGGCGTATAACACACACTTTTTTCCCCTTAAAATCAGGGGAAAATCGTGGGTGCGTGTTATACGTCGATCCCCGCTATTTTGTGAACTGTCGGAGCGATCGCCGCCGACATTCACATAGTGTGTATTTTTAAATATGGTGCTGCGGAGTTCGGAGGAACTCGGGGGCGATCGTTCAGCTGAACGAGCGCCTCCGAGAACACAGTGACTGGGCGGAGCCGAGATACACATAGCCGAGGGTTCTCGGCTCTTCTTGGCGCCGTTCACAGTCCCGCCCAGTCCCGCCATTGGACCTCTGTTATGTCCATCATAGGGACTGGGCGTGACTGTGAACGGCACCGAGAAGAGCCGAGAACCCTTGGCTATGTGTATCTCGGCTCCGCCCAGTCACTGTGTTCTCTGCGGCGCTCGTTCGGCTGAACGAGCGCCCCCGAGTCCCTCCGAACTCCGCGGCGCCATATTTAAAAATACACAGTGTAACTTGTGTATGTCGGCGGCGGTGTATGTTGGGGACAAGGCTGCACTGACCACTGGGGACATGGCTGCACTGGGGACAAGGCTGCACTGACCACTGGGGACAAGGCTGCACTGACCACTGGGGACATGGCTGCATTGGGGACAAGGCTGCACTGACCACTGGGGACAAGGCTGCACTGACCACTGGGGACATGGCTGCACTGGGGCAAGGCTGCACTGGGGCAAAGCTGCACTGACAAGGCTGCACTGGGGCAAAGCTGCACTGACAAGGCTGCACTGGACACTGGGGCAAGGCTGCACTGACAAGGCTGCAGATGGACACCGATAAGTCTGCATTGATGGGCATTTAAATGTAAGTTTTTTTTCCTTAAACTTCCCTCCTAAAAGTTTTTTTCCTTAAAATTCCCTCCTAAACTTGGGGTGCGTGTTATACGCCGATAAATACGGTAATTTTACTGTAGCCATGGAGACCAGTAGTAGAAATCCGCAACACTTTCATCATGAGGAGGTGGACCCAAGGCAGGGAGAGAGGGGTAGGTAAGTATGGGAAGAGAGAGTGGAGGTTGGAGAACGAAAGAGGAAGTCAGAAAAAAGAAGAGAAGGAGAGGTTAGTTTCCCATCTTTAGGAGGGTACACATCACTGTGGGGGAGTAATTGCATATGCACGCATACATCTGCAGTGCAGAAAGAGGGTAAGCATGAGCTCCCATATCCCCACACCCCCAGCCCACAGGGGAGCAGGTGCATGAGGACACAGGACCACGCAGCTCCTGTAACAGGGGTGGTGGCGATATCTGGGCACCCAGACACAAGTCCCATAAAAGTTATAGGCAGTGTCCCGATGCTGACATCATGTACTAAAACAAAAAGGCTAAACTCAATAAAATAACACTAAACAAAGAAACAGAAAACCCATCATCAGATCATCATCTGTACGTAACGCCTAGTAAGGAGGAAATAACCTAGGAGATGGTCCAATGATTACATTCCGTATGTGGTGTGGCCAGAACCATTAAACTGGTGTAAAAACAAACAGGTAATTGAGGCCAGTCATTACAACAGATTTAGGGCTACGTTAAGCAGGGTGTGCTTGTAAAGAGGAAGAGAAACTACCCATTACCTTCCGGTGATGGGAGTATGATCCTGAAGTCAACAGGGAAGCCGTTCAGCGGGGTAAGGTGGGGATCCAGAGGTAGAAGTGCGATGCTTGCGGTCTACCTTTTGCCACTTCTGCTCAGGGTTACCGGGCAGAGGTGGGATGACGTCCTGCCATCTAGGTAGCTCCGGAGGGGATATGTTCAGGTCCAGGCAGAACTTCTCCAGGTCTTCTGGGAACCGGAGAACGGCAGTTTTGACCTCCCTGTTTGCCAACAGGGCGGCAGGGAATCCCCATCGATAGTTGGTAGATGCTGCCCTCAGTTTCTCTGTAAGGGGATGTAGGGCCCTGCGTCGCTCAAGGGTTTCTCTCGCCAGGTCTGGGTATAAGGAGAGGATTGCGCCATCAAAGTCCAGTGAGGGGGCATCTCTGGCCTTTTTCATAATCGGCTCCTTTTCAGGATAGTGATGCACCCTGCGTATAGCATCCCGCGGAATGTCCGATGAAAGATTACGGGGTCGGAGAGCCCTGTGGACTCTATCAATCTTCAGGGGATTATCTGTGGGTAGGCCCAGGAGGGTATTAAAAACACCCTGAACATAGGGGAGGAGATCACCATCTCTAGTTGCCTCGGGCAGGCCTCTAATCCTGATATTATTGCGCCTGTTAAGGTTTTCCTGGTCATCTATTTTGTAAAGGGCCATCATGTGCGCAATAGTAAGTTGGCACGTAATTGTTTGCAGGACCCTAATGGCGGCCGCGTGGCAATCTAAGCGCTGTTCAGATTCCTCTACGTGCTCTAATACATGAGAAAGGTCCGAGCGGACTGCAGACACCTCCTTCTTAATGACCTGTTCAAGGCTCAGCAGCATGGAGGCTAGGTCAGACTTGGTAGGGAGATCACTCACCAATGCTGCAACCCCTGAGTGTCTGCTCGTGCTCTCCTCATCCTCCGATCCTGCTGAGAAGTCAGGGGGACAGCGCCCAGTCTCAGGCCTGTTATGGGAGGCGGAGCTCATGCCAGGATGCACGCCACGAGGAGAGCGGCCTAGGCCATCCATAGCTTCCCCCTCCTCTGGTTCCACGGCTAAAAACCTTTTTATAGAGCCCACGAGGTTCCCTTTTTAGGCAGGGGCTTACTGGATCTCTTCCGCATCTCTGTTCAGCGTTCCAGCCGTGTTAAAATGCCTTTAGTAGCCAATAGATTGGCGTCGGTGCCGGAGCTCAGGAGAGACACGTTCGCTCTACAGCATGCCGATACCACGCCCCCTAATGCATAGAATGTATTAAACCTTCTGCATTTTGAACCACTTTAACTCTGCAACCAAAAGCAAGTACAAGCAGTTACACCAATAGTCAGGAGTTTCTGTTTCCTTGTATCCCCAGTGCCAGAACAGTTTACCAAGTTTGGTAATTGTAGCTCCCACTACAACTGGGTGCATGCTAGGCTGAAGGCAAAGCCTGAGAATACTGACCACTATTTGCTATTGTTGAACCCTGTCTTCTGCTCCGAACATGCTCCCAGTTTTACGGAGAGAGCTACCAGATTAGCACACAGTATGCGCTCTGGGCAGGCCAGTATTCATTTTCACTATGAATATGCATTCTTCTACTCGGGTTTGGCAGCAGAGGCATGAGGGTGTCAGTAATCATTTGTAAAGTCAAATTTTTTTTTTAAGTGTTGGAGCAAACCTTTCTCAGTTTTTATTTTTGTTGATGTCCCAGTTGGAAAGATTTTGCCTCACTTCTTGTTCTAGTGACCAGATAGGAAGTGAGAGGAACTCCTCAATGGGAACAGATGCAATAAAAGCTTTAGAGAAATTTTCACCTTTATTTAGACAGGAACTTCCTTCTCTTCACAAAAAATTCTGTTCATTTGCCCTTTACCTTTGATGCTGTTTTCCTGTTGACGCCCTCCCAGAACTTAACGAACACGGTGAAGCCATCTTTTGGCTATGCTGTGGTCGGCAAGTAGTTAAAAAAAAAAAAACACACAGCAACTGGATCATATGGTACTAGTGTACCATGTGATCCGGTGCAGGCAAAAGCACTGCATTTGCAACATGTGCTTGGGGTAATGTTAAACTAACGCTGACATCTGCTGCAGATTGCAAGTGCAGTGCGTTTTAAACACGGTGCCAGAAATGTGCATGGAATGTAGGTTTCCTGCACTGAGTTCTGGTGTGATTGAGTCCTAAAAACTTACATTGTTCATTTCCACTCTAAACTGGGTTTGTCTTTGCAAACAGACTGTTGAATAACAACTCTGAAAAATGTATGTTCTTGCAGAGCTTACTAAAAGATTCTGCACTAAAAAAAAAAAAATATGAGCATTTCTTTAAAAATGTGTATTTCTTGAAATCATTTTCTATTTTATACTGAAATAACCTGCCATAAATGCTGCTGCTATAGCTCTTCTATCTCTGCTGAAGTGCTAAAACAAGCAAAACTGTTAAACACCTTCCGTCAAGGCGGCATACAACTGGGACAGCCCTTTGATTGGATGCCTATGTGATCCAATCAAGCAAATTGTCTTCAAAATATATCATGTAAATAATGCATCAGAACAAGTTGCAGTGTGTTTGGGCCTAGAATTGTATAGCGCACTGGAAACTGATTGTTAGCTATGCAAAAAGTATGATTTATGAAACATTTTACATTTTCTTTGGTTGGAATAAACTTTTCTTCATAATGTTTTAATACAAATTCAGATTGCCTGTTCCCTGCTGGCTTTCCTGCCTTGTTAATAGCCTTGTTAAGGTGCAGGTGGCTGGATGAGAGACTAGATGGCGCTGTTTGCCAAAAGAAGTAAACTGCTTTAACACATTTTGCCTCATATCAATGATTTTGATACTGAAGAATAATTAAATATCAGCAGTCGTAGGCAAGGTGCAATTTAGAAAAGAAGCAGCTGTAAATCGAAATGCATTCACATAAATCTCAAAGTTACTTTACTTTGTAATATACATATATATATATAAAATAGCAATACCTGTCCCAATGCTGTAAGAGACTTATTAATTGCAGCAGCTTCCACCAAGCGCTGACCAGTGGCTTCAGTTTTTGATATGCGTTCTGATCCTGCGAGGTCGCACAGTGTGAGTGTAGAGCTAGAGACAGCCCCTGAGATGCTATCCATACCATTTAATCTCAAGATGACCATCAAATGAGAGCGGGAGCTGGAAGTACATACATAATAAACAATATTTACAACAGTTGTCATTGCAGATATAGCTCAGTTGTCTATTGCTTCATAACTTTCCAAATGCTGACCAAGCCCTAGATACTGCATGTGCGTTTGTTGGCATGTACAGTACTCTGATGAATATCAATAACTAAAACCTGTGGTTACCAAAGAAAACGGGCATGGGTTGTGACAATTACACTCCCAGTCTCCCCCCGTGCAGAAATTATCCAACAATCTAAGTCCCAGCAGACTGAGTGATCATCACTGGGGCAGGTTAACTCCACAGTTAACCCTTTACACAAACAGTAGCTGCTACCAGTGTTTAAACTACTTGACCACTGGGCACTTAAACCCCCTTCCTAACCAGACCAATTTTCAGTTTTCGGTGCTCTCACATTTTGAATGACAATTACTCAGTCATGCAACACTGTACCTATATGAAATTTGTGTCCTTTTTTTCACACAAATAGAGCTTTCTTTTGGTGGTATTTAATCACCACTGGGTTTTTTTATTTTTTGCGCTTTAAAAGAAAAAAAGACAGAAAATTCTGTAAAAAAAAAAAAAAAAAAATTTCTTTGTTTCTGTTATAAAATTTTGCAAAATAATAATTTTTTCTTCATAAATTTTAGGCCAAAATTTATACGGCTACATATCATTGGTAAAAATAACCCAAATCGGTGTATATTATTTGGTCTTTGTGAAAATTATAGAGTCCAAATGCTATGGTGCCAATATCTGAAAATTGATCACACCTGAAGTACTGACAGCCTATCTCATTTCTTGAGATGGGAAAAGTACAAATACCCCCCAAATGACCCCTTTTTGGAAAGTAGACATTCCAAGGTATTTAGCAAGAGGCATGGTGAGTTTTTTGAAGTTGTAATTTTTTTTCCACAATTCTTTGCAAAATCAAGATTTTCTTTTTTTTCCCACAAAATTGTTATATTAGCAGGTTATTTCTCACACACAGCACATGCATAGCACAAATTACACCTCAAAACTCATTCTGCTACTCCTCCCGAGTATGGCGATACCACATGTGTGAGACTTTTACACAACGTGGCCACATACAGAGGCCCAACATGCAGGGAGCAGCATCAGGTGTTCTTGGAGCATAAATTACACATATTATTTCTTGACTACCTCTTACACTTTTGAAGGTCCTGAAGCACCAGGACAATGGAAACGCCCTAAAAATTACCCCATTTTGGAAAGAAAACAACCCAGTGTATAACCTATGAGGCATAATGAGTCTTTTGAACATGTCATTTTTTTCTACAAGTTTTTGGAAAATGTGTGAAGAAAATGAAAACACATTTTTTTTTTACACAAAGTTGTCCATATATACAATATTTCTAACGCATAGCATGTACATATCAAAAATTACACCCCAAAATAGATTCTCCTACTCCTGTGTACGGCGATACCACATGTGGGAAACTTTGACACAGCCTGGCCACATAGAGAGGCCCAACATGCAGGGAGCACTGTCACGGAACGCCCCACACTCCGCTTGAGTGCTTCCGTCATATAACGCTTCCTAAGTTCTGGAACACGAGTCCAATGGATCTGGCCATAGGAACCCCAAGAACTAGACAACACCAGTCTTGGAGTACATCAGAACTGTTTTTTATTTGAGATATCACACACATTTATACACCAGGCTGACTCAAAGCTAACCTAATTAACATGAGCTAATTATCTCATCCTTTATACAACCTAGGTGGCTGAGACATGACCTTTCGCCCAGACTTGTGGTCACCGAGCTTCACACAGGAATATAAACACAATAGCTGGAGCTAATTACAATTAACAATACAAACATAACCTAATTAACCTAATTAACATGAGCTCCAATAGAAGTCGTCCCGTCTCCTACATTGTATAGAGGACAATGTGATCAGCTCATTCAATTAACACACATTACCATAAACATCAACACAGGGTTAATTAGAACAAACAACAATGAGTTGAATACCTTTAGAACCTAGACTAAACTTATTTACATTAAACCCATTATAGCTGACATCAGACAGGTGAGTGGAGATGATGACATTAGCATCTCCTCACAGGATGTGTCCCAACAGTATAATTCAGTCTTATCATTCTAATATGGCATATAACGGGTTCCAGAGTCTGTGTGTTTTGGGGGGACATGGAGCTGAATCCAAAGTAACACCAACCCCAGGGTCCCCAGGCATACAGCTCACAGAGAGCACCATTCCCCCAAATGCTAGGGCTCATAATCGGTGGGCAACAGGCTTGCATACAGTCCTCTCCAACAGCCTCTGTTCTGGCTAGGTCTGCGACAAGCACCATGAGGTGTTCTAGGGTCATAAATGTCAAATCTAATTTGACTACCTATTACACTTTTGTGAGGCACTCTAGTGGCATGGATGTGCATGGATGAGAACTGATGTGGCATGGATGAGCATGAATGAGGATGGATGAGCCGTGGATGGGGATGGCTGAGTATGGATGGGGTGACTGAGCATGAATGAGTATGGCTGGGTATGGCTGAGTATGACTGGGTGTGGATGGGATAGCTGAGCATGGATGGATGGATGGATGAGTATTGCTGAGTATGGATGGATGGCTGAGCATGGATGAGTATTGCTGATTAGAGATGGATGGCTGAGCATGTATGGATGAGTACTGCGGAGTATGCATGGATGGATGAGGATGGATGGCTGAGCATTGTTGATTATAGATGGGGATAGATGGGATGACTGAGCATGGATGGATAGCTGGATGAGGCAGGAATTGTCATATATCAGCGCTGTGGGAACTACACATCCAGCCCAAAGCGCTGCTGCATCTGATCACTCCTCTCTCCACTCACACTGTACCGATCGGTACAGAGAGGGGAGAGCGGAACCGGATAAGACGCCGGTTTATTTACAAGTGATCGCTCCGTCACATGAATTTTAAGGCCTCATGCACACAGGGAGTTAGAAAAAATGAGCTGCAAAGCCACTACCAATGCCAGGAAAAAGTGGCTTTTAGTAAGTTTTAAACGTGCTTTTAGTAGTTTTTTGCATTGGTGTTAATGGGCGTTTAGCCACGGTAGCTTTTAGCAGCGTTTCCCTGCCTCTATTCAAAATCAATGATTCCCTATGAGATCCGTTGATTTGAATAGAAGTCACATCCAAGTCTGATGATGATCTGACTTGTAGTGCGACTTGTGCGCTGAGGATCTTGAAGGGGAACCCCTCGCCAAAATAAAAAAAAAAAAACCTGGCATGGGGTTTTTTGGTCCCTTCGGTCTGGTGTGGTTTTTAAGGGGAACCCCCACGCCAAAAAAAATGGCGTAGGGTCCCCCCCCAAATCCATACCAGACCCTTATTCAAGAATGCAGCCCGGCAGGTCAGGAAAGAGGGGGGACAAGTGAGCGCCCCCCCTCCTGGACCATACCAGGCCAAGGGGGGTGGGTGCTTGTCCCCCGACAACCCTGGGCAGTGGTTGTCTGAATCTGCCGGCTTATCAAAATCTGGAAGCTCCCTTTAACAAGGGGGGCCCCCTGATCCCCCCACCCTATGTAAATGAGTATGGGGTAAATTGTACCCCTGCCCATTCACCAAAAAAGTGTCAAAGAAATAAAACCAGCACTCAGGTTTTTGACAAAGTCCTTTATTAAAGCAGCTCCAGCATCTCTTCTCACTGCGGTCTTCTCCCCTCTCCAGTTCTTCTCCCTCCACCGGTGATGTCTTCTACCCTCTCCGGTTCTTTTCCCTCCTCCGTTGATGTCTTATCCCCTCTCCGGTTCTTCTACCACTGTCTTCTTACTGTGGCTCTTCTGCTGCCTCCGGTTCTACTTCCTCCAATCTTCTCTCAATGCTAGCTCTTGCAGTTATGCAAGCTCTTCTCCCTGCAGGATCTTTTATAGTCATGGGGCGTAGCCATCCGGAGACCCCGCCCTCTTGCAACATCACTGCTCGGGGCATGATGGCCGCTCCCCATGGCTATAAAAGGACCCGCAGAGAGCAGGGCTCGCATAATTGTGGGAGCTAGTATCGGGAGAAGCACCTTGTTCCCATATTGATGGGGAAAGGGCCTCTTCCCCACAACCCTGGCAAGTGGTTGTAAGGGTCTGCGGGCAGAGGGCTTATCAGAATCTGGAAACCCCCAGATCCTGCCACCCCCATGTGAATGAGTAGGGATACATAGTACTCCTACTCATTCACCGTAAAAGTGAGTAAAAATGCAGATCCAGTTTTTGACAAGTCCTTTATTAACCACTTGACCTCAAGGCCTTTTTCTGACACTTGTTTACTTGTTTGTAAAATTTTTAATTATTTGCTAGAAAATTAGACACCCAAAAGTATCTATTTTTTAAAACCGAGGCCCTAGAAAATAAAATAGTGAGTTTGGCGGGGTTTTTTTAATGTCACACGGTATTTGCGCAGCAAAAAAACACAATACATAACTTGTGACGGATCCTATCCCACACTCCACTGAGTGCCTCCGTCAATAACACTGCTTCCTCCAGTATGACCATCAGAGAGATATAATATTATAGCTGCATTAAATACAAGTCTAGTCGATAATAGCTTGTAGAATCTTGACTGCTTTATTGGGCAGAATACAGCCTTTTTATACACATTTAACACAAGGGGTTAGATAACGAGGTAGGGCTGACTCATGGACACTCCCCCCCCCCCCCCCCTCTAGCAAAAACTTAAAAGACAATAATATAATTAACATGTTAATTAACACAACACTTAAGGCAGACCTGGTGACCAGACAGTTCATCTCTGCAGGTTAATGTGATCAGCTCTTTCAAGAATCATGTATTGTTCAGAATAGACAACTAAGAATAGTCTTTGGGCAAGTCCAAAAAATAAAGGGTTAATATAGAAATACCAAATAACAGGGTGAATGTGGACAGAAAAAGGTCCTTGCAGCCAGTGTCCGCGACTATAACCCACTTTTTTTTTATAAAAGATGAAGTTACTCCAAGTAAATAGATATGTAACATGTCACACTTTAAAATTGCGCACACCCGTGCAACGGCGACAAACAACGTAAATTTTACTATCCATAGGTAACACTTTAAAAGCCTTTACAGGTTGGGACTTTATATTTACACAGGCGCTCTGGTGCTAGATTTAATGTCAATGATCTGACATTCATAGTGATACCTCACATGTGTGGGACGATTGCTGTTTGTGTGTGTGTGCAGGACCGACCTGTGTGTGTTCACCTTTGTGCACGAGGGGACGGGTAGCACTTTAAAAAAAAAATAAATTTACGCTTTCACGTAAATTTTTTATTGCTGTAACAAGGAATGTAAACATGCTTTGACAGCAATAGCCATGTGACAGGTACTTTTTATGGAGAGATCTGGGGTTCTGGGTTACCATAGACGAGAGCTGAACAAAGCCGATACAGTCTTTGGCTCTCTAATCAGCTAGTGGAATCGCGGCTGGTTGAATGGGACTCCCAATGGGACGAGAGATCCCGGTAAAGCTGCCGAAGGAGGTAAAAGCCGCTGCTTATAAAGGCAATCCAACGGCTAGTTAGTAAAAAGAGAGATAATCCGACGCACCAAGATTATATAGTCTAATTGGTAATGAAATGTTTGGGACCGTAGATGGGGGTAGTCCAAAGTAGTCTCTAATCTTGTAGGACAAGATGTAAAGGCAGAGGGGGAGCCTGCTCAGGACCACCTGTGTCTGCTATCCTCAGAGTTATGTGCGGCTTTGTGTAATTTAAATGGGAGAAAATAACAAAGGGAAGAAAGCGCTAGCTAAGTGTAGTATCCCGGTTAACATACTTTCATGACAATGAATTAATAACACTCACAAGATAGAAAAGATAGAAACGCTCACGGGGGGTCCTGCAGGTCGGATACTCAGGGAATACATCTACATACTTTGCACCAGATGAGCGTTTATCTTTTCTATCTTGTGAGTGTTATTAATCCATTGTCATTAATGTATGTTAATCGGAATACACTTAGCTGGCGCTTCCTTCCCTTTGTTCTTTTCTCCTAATTAGACTTTAAGACTGTTTTACTTTAGAGCAGGGGTCTTCAAACTATGGCCCTCCAGTTGTTCAGGAACTACAATTCCCATCATGCCTAGTCATGTCTGTGAATGTCAGAGCATTACAATGCCACATGGGACGTGTAGTTCTGCAACAGCTGGAGGGCCGTAGTTTGAGGACCCCTGCTTTAAAGCCAACCGTCTGCTGTAAAAAAAACGGTTCTGCATCCAACGATGGCTCCCACCATCCGACAGCTCCGCTTCGTAGCTGCCACTAAATAAACTAGGGGGCAAGTCGGGGGCGGCCACCCGCTGACATCACTTGTTGACCCGTCCCTTTGTGATGTCATCATCCACTTGATGTTCAAAAATGTATAACTGAATAATAAAATAATCAATTTAAAATAATCCATTTGGTTAGAGAATAGTAATAATTCTTATAATAATAATACATCCTGATAAAATATAGACCTGATACAAACAAATATGTAAATAAAATGTAATTAAAAGATAATGTATATAGAAGGCTGTCAAAGAATTGCATAGCTACAGACTATTCAAAACTTCACCATAGTACATATGGGGGTATTGTTGCCTGTGGGGGTGGGGAGACTGCTGTGTGTATCAAAAATTGCTACATGAGATCTAATAAAAAGCAAAGCAATGTGTTCATGTTTATTTAAACAGTCTATTTAGCAGTGTCATGAGGTACAAATGTACAAAACCTATATTCAGATATAGTGACTACAGTGAATGATATACAGCATACATGGATATGAAAGGGTTAAAACTGTGAATTACCATTTTAACCCTTTTAAATTCATCTCTGCAGTGTATTTCCCTGTTTTTGGACCCCTGAAACATGTTGGATACTCTACTGATCTCTGACCCTTACTGGAATAAAGTCATATCTGGACCATTTTCCAGGGGTGTGCCACTTCAATTTGCTTTTTTGTTACATTACGCTACAAGCCAGGAAGATTGTGAATATTCTCCGGGATGTGGAAGCTTCCTGCCCGGGAACAAGATCACCTGCCTTAACATCATTGCATTAAGATTGGATACTACTAATATCAATAAGATAACCTTGCGAATTCAGCGCTATCTTTCCAACTTTCCAAAAGCCTGGCCCACACTACAAGTTTTTTTTTTTATTCAACTCAGCGGGTTGAACAAAAAAAAAAACCTGACTGCTCCAATCAGAGCCACTGTACTCACTATGTGACGTTGGTACAGTGATCACCCCCGCCAGAACACTCAAATCAGCACTGTCTACCATTGGCTGAGAGCGCTGATCGGGAGGCGGCTGGCTTCTGTCGGACAGGACAACATGCACACAGGCCACACGATGGCCTTTTTTTTTTTTTAACCGCCCGATGTCTCCCGACATTCAGCTCATGTGTACGGGGCTTTAAGATCTCATGCCCAGTCACCTCTGTCTGTCAGCTGAGATCTCTTAGGGCTGACAAGGGAAGGAATCAGGGAAGCTTCTATTCCCTGGGTATGTCCCGGAACTGAGGAGATTGTGGGAAGAAAAAGGGAGCTTGCACCCACTACCAAACAAGGGGATAAAGAGGGACTCTGCTACACTTCACCCTACTTGAACTTGCTTTCTCTGGCAAGTCTGAGTCTCAGGTCCAAACCCTAGGCCAAGACATGGCACATCTTTGTCCTCTGGAGAGGCACTGAGCTGAGAGACAATTGGACTGTGTTATTTCTTCAAAAGCCACGGCTTCTCCTGGTGATGCTTGCGGAAGAAGAGAAGGCAACCACCGATAGACCTTCAGTGGTTAAGGCACCTGTGGCTCATGAATTAAGAAGTCCAGTGTGTCTGGCTCCTCATGGTCTGCCCATGATCGGTCTGTGGTGGGCTTGGAATAGGCGCTGTCTCCACTTCCAAATCCAAAGAAGTCTGAGTATCCTCCAGGTCTTTTGAAAGAATTGTGTGCTGAAGGTAAGTGAGCTCTTTGATAGTGTGGCCAAACATTACATGGAAGGTTGAGTGGCTTGTCACTAAATGCTCTGGTTGTGTTTCCAGACCTCTTTGGTCAAGTAGTGGGTCCATTTTCATCATTTCTTATAAACTAAGCCTCTCAACAGCTGTTTCGGGGTACAATTGAACCCCTCGCATGTCCCACTGGGTAGTGTGTGATTTCATGATGGCTAGTGACACTATTCCTGGAAAAACTCATTTTTTAAGCAGGATCCCTGATCTGAATGTGTCTTATTTGGACAGCCAAAGGAAAGGCAGAAGCGCTTTCACTTCATCTGGGCAGCTGTCTTGGTGGTCTGGTTGTGGGTTAATACTGCTATCGCAAACTTTGTAAAGCAGTCCACTTTAATGAGTACGTAATGCTAACCACCTTCAGTGTGTCAAGAGGAAAAAAATTGACAGTTAATACTCCTAGTGCGGGTAGAAGTGTTCCAAGTCAGAGATGGTAATTGGGCCTCAGTTCCCTTTTGACGCTAAACACAGCACACAATCTCAACAAACTTGTTCACCTGGAAGAGATCCAAACCTATGGTTTGTCTCTTAATGGAGGCAAACATCTTACACATGGATGGCTAAAGCCATAGACAATTTGACCTAACATGATGTTGATATTGGGAACATTACTCTGGTACAGTGTATATTTTTTTTTAGGGTGAGGTGGGACCATTCTATTAACAGTCAATGGTAAGAGCGTCAACTTCTCTCTGGAGCTGGGCCACTGCCATAAACATATTGCAAACGTATTGCCTCTATTAGTGGGACAACTACTGCATCCTTTTTTTTGTATTCCCGCCCAGTTTTACCCTTCCAGGATGTGGATGAGGTTCACCTGCAGCTTATTCTCATGCCTTCCTCCAGTCAAGCCAGGATTTTCTATCTCTTCATCCACAACTTTGAATCTGGGATGGGAAGTCACTCCCCTCTGCAGCCCCACTGCTTGACTCACAGGAGCAGAGTGTTTCAGCTTAATAGCTTATTCTGAGTATGTTTGGGAGATCACCCTGGAGGTGGCCCCTATCGACAGCCCCAGCTTGGCGATGGTGACCTTGCCTGCCTTGGCCTCCTCCGAAGTGGTACATGCTTTTTTTTCAAGAAGGGACATCCCCTCCTTGCCCCACAAAGGAGTATTCCTGTCTGCATGTCAAGAATAACTCTGTGTGAAGCTGAACCTTTATCTTGTAATTCCAGCAAGAATGGACTCTCCTACGCTCCGCTTCCTGCTGACAAAGGAAGCCCTCAGGACCCCAGTGCTACCGCCTGGCCATTCATTGCTTCCAGGTGGCTATCTTATGCAGGGAATCCTGATCTTCTCCTGGATGGGGCAGAATTACCTCATCACTATCTCCTCTAAGGTGTTAATGATCAGTTCTGTCTGATTGGCAGACAGGATCCCAGATCAGGCTCCACAATCTTTTAACCAATCACCTAAGTCCATATCTGGGCTTGTATTTGTTTCTCTCTGGAGTATCGAAGACAGGCGCTGCTATTACGCTACTCCCATCACCACTGTCTAACATGGCTGATACTGTTCACAGATGACAATGTAAAGTAGCTGTAACGTCCAAAAAAATCATACAAACAGCAATGAGCAACTTCTGGTTTAATGAACGAATAAAGGATAAACGAACAATAAAAACACGATGGTAACAGGGTATGAAATAAGCATAGAACCTATAATGATGGACAATGCAACTGCTACAATAAGAAGAGCTGCCTAGCAGCAGTTTCCCAGTGAGGGCACTAGGTAGCAGCACTGTATAGTCTATGAAACACTCAGTTAAACTCTATAAGACCAATAAAATACAAATGATTATTTATCATTCCCTTAGGGCAACAATTCTCTCACAAGGAAGTAGAGTGTCTCAGATTATCCAGGTGGCTTGCTGGAGGGTTAACCGCACCTGTTCCACAGGCAAGTGACATGAAGTCTCTGGTTTGGACACTTGAGTGAATGCTGTAAATGCTGGACCATCACCCTGGAGACAGTTAAAGCAGTGGCCTCTGCAGTTACTGGGTCTTCTCCTGAGGCTGCCTGCACACTAGGTTAAATGGTCTGTCCCCTACAGGTGCAGCCTCTTGAGACTGACAAGGGTGGGGATCAGGAAAGCCTATATTTTCTGGACATGTCTGGGCATATCCTGGAGCCCAGCGGCTTGTGTGAACCCAGAAGATTATGGGAAACACAGTAAATAAACTTGCATCCTTCTTTACAAGGTGAGTAAAGAAGGATACCAAGCAGAATTGATCAGGTGGGAGGAGTTATAACCTCAAGGGGCCTTCAGGTTTCTATATGCATAACGTTCTTTACTCATGTGCGCCCTCTAACACGTGTGCACGCGCTACACTGCAGCACACTTTCCATTAGACAGTACAGATCACAGAGCCAATGCATTTGATGTAGACGCCCTCAGGGAACATCAAGTGAACCCTAAGCCTAGCTTGCCAATCGTACAGTGTAAAATGCATACAGTGCAGTGCTGGTTTGTCATATGTATTGAATATCCAAAAAATTCTGCTTTTGTACCTTCTCTTCCTATAAACTGTGCTTACTTAGAACTGTTCATACGCCAAGCAAAGCAGCAATCCAGGAAACTTGTATGCCAGACTAATGTAGGAAAACATTTCCACACTGTAGGTCAGATGTTCATAATTAGAAGTTCCATCCCAAGCAGCAGCATATGGAATCTCGTATATTTTATATGTGTAAATTTCTGTATATGTGCACAATGATACTTGCATAAGCAAGTACAAACCCCCCTATTTTTACAAAGTAGGTTTTTTTTAACATTCTCTTTTAAAAAGTTACTCCATTATGAGAGAAATATAGGGAATGCAATTGCAAGCCTCCTTCTGAAAATTCTGGATGCTTTACTCTGTTTCAAATTAGTATATTTTTACTTGCAGATCTGGAACAAACCCACTATAAATGAGTGTCAGAACTACTTACTTTTATACTTGTTCCAGGTAATGATCTTAGACAGCATTGAAGTCTAAGCATCAGAATGGCAGCCACTTGATGCAGCTTTAATCCTACATGGGTATGCTCATTTAAATTTGTTAAGCTAGATCTAAAAGCTACTGAGAAATATATTTTCACTTTAGGCACACCACAGCGGTGCATACATTGGGACGCTGAAGCGCACGTTGCCTAACATGCCACACTTGTTAATAAATTCAGTGTATGTATACTGTAATCTGTGTGGCCATAGCCGGCCGCATTACAGGTGCGTAGTAAATACTGTAAAGGTACAATCTCGTTTGTGTACGTTTAATGCACTTACTGTACATACATGTATATCCCTTGGTAAATCGGCCCCTGCATCGCAAAGGATATTAAAGCTAGTACAGTAGGTCAGCACAATAGCCCAGCAACTAGCATTTTCATAAAGTGTTAAACAATTACTGCCTTCATGTTTCCTCTGGAAAATTTTACTTTAACCACTTCAATACTGGGCACTTTCACACCTTTCCTGCTCAGACCAATTTTCAATTTTCCGCGCTGTCACACTTTGAATAACAATTAGCATTGTCAGGCAACACTCTACCCATATGAAATTGTAGTAATTTTTTTCCACACAAATAGAACTTTCTTTTGGTGGTATTTAATCACCACTGGGGGTTTTATTTTTTGTGAAATAAAAGAAGATGGGAAAAAAAACCCTTTTTTTCATTTTGGTTATAAAATTAAGCATATAAAAAGGCTTTCTTCATAAATGTAGGTGAAAGGGATGGGAACTTGCTGCTACAGGTGAGATGGATAAAGCCAAATGGAATCAGTGTGTGATTAAGCACATCTTTATTGTTTGAGATGTGTCTACCTTGCACTTTGTTGGTGTCCTGCGGTCCTACCTTGTGATTTTTCAATAAAAATCTGGAACGAACTGTGATTTGCAGCCACTTCTTTTGATATTGCTTCATAAATTTAGGCCAAAATGTATCCTTCTACATTTCTTTGGTGAAAATAACCCAAATTAATGTATATTAGTTAGTCTGTAGAAAGGTTATAGAGTCCACAAACTATAGTATATACAGTATCTCACAAAAGTGAGTATATCCCTCACATTTTTGTAAATCTTTTATATCTTTTCATGTGACAACACTGAAGAAATGACACTTTGCTACAATGCAAAGAAGTGAGTGTACAGCTTGTATAACAGTGTAAATTTTCTGTTCCTTTAAAATAACTCAACACACAGCCATTAATGTCTAAACTGCTGGCAACAAAGGTGAGTACACCCCTAAGTGAAAATGTAAAAATTGGGCCCAAAGTGTCAATTTGGTGGGATCACCATTATTATGCAGCACTGCCTTAACCCTTTTGGGCATGTAGTTCACAGGTTGCCACTGGAGTCCTCTTCCACTCCTTCATGATGACATCACGGAGCTGGTGGATGTTAGAGACCTTGCGCTCCTCCACCTTCCATTTAAGGATGCCCCACAGATTCTCAATAGGTTTTAGGTCTGGAGACATGCTTGGCCAGCCCATCACCTTTACCCTCAGCTTCTTTAGCAAGGCAGTGGTCTTCTTAGAGGTGTGTTTGGGGTCAGTATCATGTTGGAATACTGCCCTGCGGCCCAGTCTCGAAGGGGAGGGGATCATGCTCTGCCTTAGTATGTTACAGTACATGTTGACATTCATGGTTCCCTCAATGAACTGTAGCTCCCCAGTGCCAGCAGCACAAATGCAGCCCCAGACCATGACACTCCCATCACCATGCTTGACTGTAGGCACACACTTGTCTTTGTACTCTTCACTTGGTTGCCGCCACATACGCTTGACACCATCTGAACCAAATAAGTTTATCTTGGTCTCATCAGACCACAGGACATGGTTCCAGTAATCCATGTCCTTAGTCTGCTTGTTATCTTCAGCAAACTGCAGGCTTTCTTGTGCATCATCTTTGGAAGAGGCTTCCTTCTGCGACGACAGCCATGCAGACCAATTTGATGCAGTGTGCGGCATATGGTCTGAGCACTGACAGGCTGACCCCCCCCCCACCCCTTCAACCTCTGCAGCAATCCTGGCAGCACTCATATGTCTATTTGCCAAAGACAACCTCTGGATATGACGCTGAGCATGTGCACTCAACTTCTTTGGTCGACCATGGTGAGGCATGTTCTGAGTGGAACCTGTCCTGTTAAATCGTTGTATGGTCTTAGCCACCATGCTGCGGCTCAGTTTCAGGGTCTTGGCAATCTTCTTATAGCCTAGGCCATCTTTATGTAGAGCAACAATTCTTTTTTTCAGATCCTCAGAGAGTTCTTTGCCATGAGGTGCCATGTTGAACTTCCAGTGACCAGTTTGAGAGAGTGAGAGTGATAACACAAAATTTAACACACACTGCTCCCCATTCACACCTGAGACCTTGTAACACTAACGAGTAACATGACACTTGGGAGGGAAAATGGCTAATTGGGCCCAATTTGGACATTTTCACTTGGGAGTATACTCACTTTTGTTGCCAGTGGTTTAGACATTAATGGCTGTGTGTTGAGTTATTTTGAGGGAACAGCAAATTTTCACTGTTATGCAAGCTGTATACTCACTACTTTTCATTGTAGCAAAGTGTAATTTCTTCAGTGTTGTCACATGAAAAGATATAATAAAATATTTACAAAAATGTTATGGGTGTACTCACTTTTGTGATATACTGTATATCTGAAAATTGATCAATGTACTGACTGCATCTCATTTCTTGAAGCCCAAAAATGCCAGGACAGTACAAATATCCTTTAAATGACCCCTTTTTGGAAAGAGGACAGTCCAAGGTATTTAGTAAGAGGCATGGCAGGTTTTTTGAAGTTGTAAAGTTTTTGTTACAATTTTTTGTCACCAGTGCAGTATAGCATCATAAAATAACTGGTGTGGTAGTGATCAGGGACACTGATTTGCTGACCATATTAAAAAAAATATATATTTTAATAATTTTTTCTTTGTTATTATATTTTTATTTCTTTTTTTTATGTTTTTTTTTAACACACTGTGACCAGAGCAATACAATGTATTACCATAGTAACACTGTAGTACGCTGAGGAAGTGATCAAGATTTTTTTTTTCTTTTACACATTATGATTGCTTATACCAGTGAATTTCATTGCTATAAAACAACCATTTTACTGAATGAAACTGATTTATTTAGTGTGCATTGTTGGCCACAGCTAATCACAGGGTACAGATGGGCTGTGATTGGCCCTGTCTGTACCATGTGATCACTTTGACCAATCACAGCTAGTAACAAATTTGTACACAATGGATGGCATGAAAGGAAGCCATCCATTGTTTAGCGTTGTAATGTGATCTGCTGTGATTGGTTACAGCGATCACATGGTACCGGCAGCGAGCCGGTACACTGATCAGGTGACAGTGATCATATGATGTCCATCTGGAACAACAGATGTCCCACCCAGCCATCAATTCACAATAGGTTGGGCGGGAAGTGGTTAAGAAGAAACAGGCTAGAGATGCATCATGATATTTCTTTTGAGACCACTTTGCAAGGAAAGTTGGACTTGAAAAGGTAATTTTTTACAGAGCTTAGTGAGTACTGCGAAGTTCTGCTGACTTCCACCATCCAATCATGTACTAGCAAAAGTCTCATGTGACCATAACACCATTTTCCATGTAGCCTAAGAATCTTCAAGGTGTGTTTAAGATGAGACTAAAATTTAAATATTTGGCCTCAACACCAAATGATATGTCTGGCGGAAATACAATACAGCTCACCAAGCACATAACACCATTGCTACAGTAAAGCTATCAGGAACCATGAATCAGACCGAGACAGAAGTAAAGTTAAATCACACTTGTTTAATAATAATAAGGTAAACAGAGTAAGCGTAGTCAAAACAAGCCAGAGTTCAGTAACCGGATTAGGTAGTAAGCCAAGCAAATGTCAGAGAGCCAGAGATAAACGTAGTAGTACTGTAAGCAGGATCAGGAGCCAGAAGGAACATCAGCCGAGCAAGTCTTCAACAGGAACGCAGGAGAAAGTCTCTGTGATGTTGACAAAGGCAAAGGCAGAGATCAAGTGAGCTGGACGGCTTTAAGTAGGCAGGACTGACGAGCAGAATCAGCAACAGCTGGGTAACTATGGAGAGAGATGGGAGCTGGCAATTAGCCAACAGCTGAGCAGCCAGCTCAGAGAAGGAAGGGCTGAGCCCAGCCCTGACAGTACCCCCTCCTCAATGGCCCCTCCCCCCTCGGAGGACCACCAGGCTTGAGGGGAAAATGTCTATGGAAATCACAGAGGAGGACAGGGGCATGTACGTCCGAGGGTGAGACTCAAGAGCGTTCTTCCGGACCGTACCCTTTCCAATGCACCAGGTACTGTATGCGCCCACGGAAACTACGGGACAACAATGGATTGTACTTCATACTCCTCATGGTTCTCAACCTGTATAGGGTGATGACGTGGCACCAAGGTGGTAAAGCGATTGCAGACCAAAGGTTCTAATAAGGAGACATGAAACACATTTGAGATGCGCAAACTAGGAAACTAGGAGGAAGGTCCAAGGCATAAGCCACTGGGTTAATCCTGCGAAGGATACGGAAAGGCCCAATAAGACGAGGTGCAAACTTCAAAGAAGGAACACGAAGTTGGAGGTTGCGAGACGACAGCCAGACTCTGTCCCCAACCTGGTAGGAAGGTGCAGGCAGGTGTCTGCGGTCAGCATGGAGTCTGTACCTATCGTTAGCATGTTGCAAAGCCTCCTGAACTTATGCCCAAGTGGAACGAAGACCACAGAGATGCTCCTACTCTGTGGAAAAATGAGTCAGGCAACATGGAAGGTTGGAAGCCATAATTTACCATAAACGGGGACAATCGGGAAGCAGAATTCAAGGCACTGTTGTGAGCAAACTCTGCCCACGGTAATAGGTCTGACCAGTTGTTATGATGGTCAGAAATATAGCAATGTAAGAATTGCTCCAAGGACTGATTTGCTCGTTCTGCGGCCCCATTCCTAACTGTGCACAAAAGGCTCGCCAGAACCGGGAGACAAACTGACTACACCTGTCTGAGACAATCACCTTGGGTAGTCTATGTAAGCGAAAGATCTCCCGAGCAAAAATGGAAGCCAGTTCCTTAGAAGTGGGCAGCTTCTTAAGTGGAATATAATGACACATCTTTGAGAACCGGTCAACCAACATAAGGATAACAATGTTGCCTTGGGAGTTGGGTAACTCCACAATGAAATCCATAGACAGGTGGGTCCAGGGCCTCTCTCCATTGGGTATGGGTTGTAGGAGGCCCACTGGAAGGTGTCGTGGAGTCTTACTCTGAGCACACACGGAACAGGCAACTACGAAGGCAGTTACATCAGCCCGTAGACTAGGCCACCAAAATTGTTGGGAAATGGCCCAAACGAGTTGATTCTTCCCAGGGTGGCCAGCTGCCTTGGGAGAATGGTAAGTCTGGAGCATGGCAGTACGGAGACTCTCTGGGACAAAGCAGTGGTCACAAGGCTTCTTAGGAGGAGCATGGACCTGAGCAGCAAGAATTTTGTCACCCAAAGGAGAAGCAAGACTGGTGCGAACTGTAGCCAGGATACAATTAGGAGTAATCACAGGAACCGGAACCGACTCCAACTTGGAAGTGGAGGAAAATTGTCGTGACAAGGCATTAGCCCTTACATTCTTAGTAACGGGTAAGAATGAGACGATGTAATTAAAACTCAACAAGAAAAGAGCCCATCACACCCTTCTGGGAGACAGGCGTTTAGACTCAGACAAGAATGTGAGATTCTTATGGTCAGTAAGATTGAGAACTGGCACAGTGGTGCCTTCAAGGAGATGTCTCCATTCTTTCAGGGCTAAAATGATCACCAACAGCTCTCTGTCACCAATCTCGTAATTGCACTCTGCAGGTGACAATTTCTTCGAAAAGTAGCCACACGGATGTATAGCGCTCTCAAAGTTGGGACGTTGAGACAGAAGGGCGCCAACTCCAGTCTCAGAAGCATCAACTTCTAGGATAAAAGGCAACGTAGGATCAGGATGTGCCAACACAGGAGCAGAAACAAAGGCAGCGTTGAGACTCTCAAAGGCCTTAATGGGACTCCGGAGTCCAACTCTGTGGGTTACCGTCCTTTCTGGTCATATCAATCAGGGGCTTGACCAGAGACGAGAAGTTACGAATAAACTTCCGATAATAGTTGGCAAAGCCCAGGAAACGCTGCAGAGGGCGTAAACCCACGGTTCGGGGCCACTGTAGGACTGCCGAAAGTTTCTCTGGGTCCATCGAAAAACCAGCAGTGGAAATGACATAGCCCAGGAATTTAACCTGTTCACGATGGAACTCGCACTTCTCCAGTTTACAATAGAGATTGTTTTCTCTTAGTTTCTGAAGCACACGACAGACATCTGTGTGGTGGCTCTCCAGGGAAAATATGAGGATATCATTGAGATAAACCACCACACATAACTGCAACAAATCTCGGAGGACATCGTTAATAAATTCCTGGAAAACTGCTGGGGTGTTACAAAGGCCAAAAGGTATTACGAGGTACTCATAATGGCCTGTTCTGGTATTAAACGCAGTTTTCCACTCGTCACCCTCCTTAATCCGCACGAGATTGTATGCCCCTCTCAAATCAAGCTTTGTGAAAATCGTTGCTCCCTTGAGGCGGTCAAATAACTCTGTAATCAACGGAATCGGGTAGGCATTCTTAATCGTGAAACGATTGAGACCCCTATATTCAATACAAGATCTCAGTTCACCGCTCTTCTTATTCACAGAAAAGAAACCAGCACCAGCAGCAGATGAGGATTTGCGGATGAAACCTCGAGAAAGTGCATCTGCAACATACTCCTCCATGGCCTTATCCTCCAAGACCAACAATAGGTAAACCCGGCCACAAGGGGGTATGGCACCAGCTTGAAGGTCAATTGCACAATCATAAGGCCGGTGTGGAGGCAAACTACTGGCTTGACCTTTGTCAAAGACATCACTAAAATCGCAGTACTCCTCCAGCAGGGAGGAGAGTAAAGAGGTGCACAGGACCTTGGCTACCTTCTGGAAGCATGTCTCACTGCATTGTGGTGACCAGGAGAGAACCTCAGCATGGAGCCAATCAAAAGAGGGGTTGTGCCTCTGTAACCAAGTATAACCAATAACCAGCGGAAACTTAGGTGAGGAAATAACTTGGAATTGGATTATCTCATGGTGAAGAGCCCCTACGGCCATGGACAACGGAACCGTCTCATGAGTCACATGGGCAGGCTGTGGAGGTCTCCCATCAAGAGCCTCAATGGCAAGTGGAGTGTCACGCAGGAATCGGAGTGCTGTGATACAAAGGCAGCATCAATGAACAAGCCTGCAGCCCCAGAGTCGATCAGAGCCTTTATCTCGATGGACGACTCAGCCCAAGAAAGGGTGACCAAAACCAGGGGCTTATCCTTCTGGATAACTGGGGATGAAACAACTCCACCTAAGGTCTGTCCATGACAGGACCTCAAGGTTCGGGCGTTCCCTGGACGGGTAAGACAAGACTTCAAAAAGTGACCTGCCTGACCACAATAAAGGCACAATCTCTCCCTCCTCCTAAAGGCTCTCTCATCTGCAGAGAGACGCGTGAAGCCAAAGTGCATGGGTTCATCTTCACTGACCAACTCGGTACCAGGAGGCATGGGAGGTGAGGGAGGCACGGGTGGGACTGCAAAACTCAGAGGCAAACGTACAGGAGGCTTCTGCAAGCGCTCCTTAAAAGAGAGTTTTTCTCTGAGTCTGGAGTCAATGAGGATGGTAAATGTAATCAACCTCTCCAGCTCAGTGGGTATATCTCGGGCTGCTATCTCATCCTTGATGGAACCCGAGAGACCATAAGAAAAAGCAGCCACGAGGGCCTCATTGTTCCAAGCAACCTCTGCTGCCAGAGTACGGAATTCAATGGCGTAGTCGGAAACAGTTCTCGTACTCTGTTCGATGGACATGAGGCACTTGGCAGCAGAAGCGGAGCATGCGGGAACATCAAATACCCTTTTAAAGGAGGCCACAAAGTCAGGGTAACTCAAGACAACAGGTTTTTGCATCTCCCATAGAGGGTTTGCCCAGGCCGAGGCTCTCTCAGAAAGCAAAGATATCACGAAATCTACTTTGCTCCTGTCCGTGGGAAATGCCTGGGGCAGCATCTCAAAATAAATCTCAACCTGGTTGAGAAACCCTCTGCATTGAACTGGATCGCCCCCAAATCCCTGGGGAAGCAGAGTGGAACCAGACATACCTCTTATAGAGGTAATAATCGAGGCGGGTGCCTGCACAGAGACTGGCGCAGCAGCAAGGATGGCCTGCAACTCAGGTTGTACCAGAGCAGCCACAGTGGGAGTTTCCAGGTGAGCCGTGTGACTCAGGAGCGTTTGTAACGCTATGGCAAACTGATCCATGCAGTGATCTTGCTCATCCAATCTGGAAAAAATATTACCAGCAAGTGGATTGACTGTATCTTCTGAATTCATGGCCTTCGCCTACTATTAGGAACTATGAATCAGACAGAGACAGAAGTAAAGTTAAATCACTTGTTTAATAATAATAATAAGGTAAACAGAGTAAGCGTAGTCAAAACAAGCCAAAGTTCAGTAACCGGATCGGGTAGTCAGCCAAGAAAATGTCAGAGAGTCATAGATAAACGTAGTAGTACAGCAAGCAGGATCAGGAGCCAGAAGGAACGTCAGCCGAGCAAGTCTTCAACAGGAACGCAGGAGAAAGTCTCTGTGATGTTGACAAAGGCGAGGGCAGAGATCAAGTGAGCTGAACGGCTTTAAGTAGGCAGGACTGACAAGCAGAATCAGAAACAGCTGGGTAACTGTGGAGAGAGATGGGAGCTGGCAATTAGCCAACAGCTGAGCGGCCAGCCCAGAGAAGGAAGGGCTGAGCCCAGCCCTGACAAAAGCATGGAGGTGGTAATATCATGTTATCGGGCGTTTCCCTGTAGCAGGGATTAGAGCATTTGTCAGGATAGAAGAAAAATGGATGGGGCAATATACCATCAAATTATTGAGGAAAATCTGTTGCCCTCTGCCAGAAAGCTGTCAATGGGAAGAAGGTTCATCTTCCAACATGACAATGACCCAAAGCACACAGCAAAAATGACCACACAGTGGTTGAAGGAGAAAAAGGTGAATGTCCTTGCATGGCTTAGTCAGACTTAAATTCCATTGAAAATCTGTGGAATGACTTGAAGACTGCAGTCCACAAATGGTCACCATCAAATTTAACTGAATTTTAGCAGTTCTGCACAGAAGAGTGGGCAAATATTGCAAAGTCTAGATGTGCAAAGTTAGTAGAGACCTAAACCCTACAGACTAAACACTGTAATTAAAGCAAAAGGTGGTCCAACAAAATACTGACATAAGAGGGTGATCCTTTTTCAAACTCAGTGATTCTGTTTAAATTACATTTTTAATTTTCTGACATGTTGGTGTTATATCTTTCACTTGGATCTTATAAGTTGCACTGAGTGAATGTAGCCTGAAATGAAGACACCTTTTTTTTATTCAGCTGTAAAGCAACACAATGTGATTATTTTAAAGAGGGGTGATTCTTTTCTTTACCCACTGTACATGCAATATGCAGAGGATGTACATAATGGGAAAAATCAATGTCCTGAGGTGTGAACTTGCTTATAGAATGACACTTGCACCCAAGCATCCAAATTTAATATTTTAAAGGCAAAACCTTATTTGTATCTATGAATGATTCATTTATGTGAAAACTATAATCTGCAAATACAAAGAATCATACACCAAAGACAAATACACTCACCAAGTTTATCTTCATGTCACCTAAAAAATAAACATAACTGTTTTGAAGCAAATATTTTTTCCTTGTTTTGTGACAAAAAAATGTTACCTTTCTGTATTCATTTTAGTTGATGCCACTGTCCTGTTCTTCTCTCCAAATAAGATTGTATTTTTAATGTCAGCTTCTGTGAAGACTTCAATTTCAGTAAGACCTGGGACAGTTACTGCTTTCCCTTGTGATCTGATCTCTAGTTGTTTGTTGCCATTTTGTGAAAGGAGATCACATATGTTTTCATTGTAGATCTCAAGCATTGAAATCTAGTATGAGAAAAGCATACATTAACATGGCCCTAGCATAAATTTTCAACACCTTAGGGGTCTACTTCTAAAAAAAAAAAAAAAAAAAAATGCTGTAATAGTGCCAGAAGCATTTGGACAACCGGCACAAATTATTGCCGTATTGTGTCTAATTTCTATGATTGTCAGCTCCATCTGATAACCATAATGTGGTATTTTCATAAAATAACTCAATTTAGGAAAATACCACATTTTGGCAACTAGATGGAGCTGTCAATCATAGAAAATACACTTAGTAGACACAATACATCCATTATTTATGCCAGCTGTGCAAACGCTTGTGATATTCATACAGTGACTTTTTTATTAATGGACATACAAGACAAACTTCCCGAACTTGAACAACTCATAACTAAATATGCATTATATTGAATAATAGAATATATAATCATCAGGCAAGCAAAAATATTAGATACCCTAATGAAAATATGAACACTCAATTATGGACATGAAGCATAAAATGGTTTCTCTAAGTACTTTGCTTGCTACTAAAGACCCCAAAACAATTGAGTACTGTCCATGATACTTTTTTTTATTTACACCAACATCCAAACTTTAAGGACACATTTTCTGGGTGTTCCTGAAGGTCTTGAAAATGTGGATGTTAGTGCAAAAAAAATAAAAAAAAATAAAGTACCCTGGATAGTACTCAATTGTTTTTGTAACAAGTGCACTAATACAGCTACAATCAACCCTTACTACAGACCCTATACTTACTCAATGTTTTTGGCGCAACTCAGGTTATATCATTGCATGTCGTACAGAGGCGGCATAAGCAAGTATTTTACTGATGCTTCTTATGACAAACTATATGCTTCAATTTTATTTTACCCAAGGTAGGTATCATTGTCTAGTAGTCGTTGCAGAGATTGTTTTCATGTTATAAGACAGGTTTGTTTTAAAGTTGACTTCAGACAGATTAGCTCTTTCTTTCCCAAAGGTCACTGATGCCTAGTAATAGCTGACATACAGGGCCACTTTTTGCTGAAGCCTAGGGTGCCACAGTTGCTGGAGATGGGGGGGGCTCTTTTTCACCCATGTGATGTCACCATGCACCTCTGTCACCATGATCTCTTCCTGCATAGGCATCATTAGTGGGGCATTACCAGCACTTATGATACCTGTGAATGTCAGTGCTGGGGTCTTCCCTGATAGGCTCATGTCCAGCATGCAGTGTCAATGAAGCACACAGTGAGGTTCATAATGATGACAATAATCATTAATAAATTATGATACATGATAGTTTCCGTTAAATATGCTCTTGTCAGAGCTTATTTATTTATACACTAATAAATAATATTTAAAAAAATTAACTAATACAACCATTTATAGGTAAAGTTCATCCAGGGAAAATTCGATTGCCTCTCAGGGGATCAGGAAAGAATTTGTTTCCCCTGCTGTAGCAAATTGGATCATGCTTTGCTGGGATTTTTCACCTTCTTCTGGATCAACCGTGGGTATAGGATTGCGTATATGGGATTGTATGATATTTTTTATTTACTTTTATGGTTGAACTGGATGGACTCTTGTCTGATTTCAACCTATGTAACCATCAGTCCCTCCCCTCATACCAGGGTGCTAGGTAATTCTGGACTCTGTCCTGTCCTTTCAGCCCCAAATCCAATCGCTGTCCAAATCTTGCAGACTTCACCTCTGTAACCTCTCCAAAATACACACCTTTTTAACCGTTGAAACCACTAAGCAACCTATTCACTCCCTTGTGATCTCTTGCCTTGACTATTGTAACTCCCTCCTTATTGGCCTACTTCAATGCAGGCTATCAAGTCTATCAAGAATGCTGCTGCCCGACTCATCCACCTTACCAAATGTTCAGTGTCTGCCACCTCTCTCTGACAATCCCTCCACTGGCTTCCCATTGCCCAAATAAAATTCACAGCATCTTTGGGGCGGCTTGGGAGCACTGTATTTAGCACTCCCAAAACGCCATGCCCATTGCAAAGAATGGGCAGCACTTCCAAAGCACCTTAAAAGTGTTTTGAAAGCGCAAAACTGGAGTTTTTAACCCTCTTTTTGGGGTTAAAACTGTCCCGCTAGTGGCTGAAAAGCGCTGCAAAAGTGCCGCTAAAACGAGCTGCGCTTTAGCGCTAACGGCGCTACAAATCAATTTACAACTCTGACCCGAGCTACATCATCAATCTTCTCTCACAAATATCATGCAAACCGTCCTCTGCTTCTTCCAAGACCTCCTGCAATCCAACTCCCTTGTCTCCTCTGGAAGTCCCTACCCCAATCTGTCCAGCTATCTCCTACTCTGTCAACTTTAAGCAATCCCTGAAAACTCATTGTGACGGGAGGGCCCGTGGAACCCAGAATCCCTTGGAAAGTATGGGATGCCCTTGTTTCAGCTCCCCGTACACCTTTTATGTCTAACTCACCCTGTGCCATCCTACTTAAAATGGGACTGTAATATTTGTCCACAATATCTCCCAGGATGTATGTAGAGACTATTCTTGGTTTATTTGATTCTGAACTCAACATGTTAGTTAATTGAGAGAGCTGATCACATTATCCTCTGTACAATGTAGGAGACGGGCCAACTCCTAGTGGAGCTCCTGCTATTGTGAGAAAATGTCCTGTGGTTGTACTTATGATAATGTATAATGTACTGTGTGAAGCTCGGTGACAAGTCTGACCTGTAGTAAAATCCTGATTAATCATAACAATGCTCAGGAGGGCACGGAGTCACATCGGCTGCTTAAAGGGATTAGTTAATTCGCTCATGTTAATTTGTTACAGGTGAATGGTTAGAGTAATATGAGCAGGAGGGGGGAACCTCCTCTTCTACTGTATAAAAAGACTTGTAATTTTGGTTCTAATAAAACAGTCCATGTTAGCAGCTAAGCAAGTCTCACCTTGTTTTGTGCTTTGTGAGGGGTTGGAATATCTGATATCTATATCCAGACTGGGAGGAAGTGGTATACTGACGGAAGCACTCAAGCGGAGTGTGGGACTTTCTGTGACACTCATCTCTTCAGGGACGCCTATCCTGCCTTCAGCTAATAACCGAAACATCTATTTCTCCCATCAGTTCATCCTTCACAGTTATTATCTTTTGTTCCACCAGCCCCTCCCTCTTAGATTGTAAGCTTGCAATACTAACCCTCTTGTATAAATTTGTATTGTTTCTGTATTGTCTCCCTTGATATTGTAAAGCGCTGCGCAAACTGTTGGCGCTATATAAATCCTGTATAATAATAATATAATAACTGTTAATATGAATGTATATTTCTTTTGGTTTATTAAATCTTATAATAACAAACCTAAATATGAATCCACATATCTTCATTCACAATTTCACCTATGCAGGAACAGAATGGCTACAGGTAACGACACTATAGCAGGTTGAGACAGATGAATGTAGTCAGTACACAGGCAGAGGGAAAGGCAAACAGCAGGCAACGGTGGTCAAGGTCCAGGTGGTGGCTGAGGCAGGCGGTAAACAAGAGTAATAGGGCCAGAAACTATGGCAAGAAATATGGGCTTTGGCCCTAGTGCCAAGAACCAACCATCTCTACATAGGTAATCTGTATGATTAAGCCTTTTTTGGATGAAATAAGTCAGAGTGGACTTGTCTGTCAGAGTAGACTTGTCTGTTATCTAGAATAATAAAGCATTGTAAAGGCTAATGTCATTCGAGTGCAGCTGACTTGTTTGTTCAATCCCTACACTGACAAAGTACCTCTGCAAACATGGTCAAGAAAAAAACCCAAACCGGGATACTGTGAAAACTTAGATTGCTGGAATTTATAAACGGTCACAGAAACTGAATTAATGGTAGAACCCTGCGACCAAGCCTCACCACCACAAGGCTGCATGACTGAAACGATGAGGTGCCACTCTCCTATACAGGATTTGTCAACATCCTTCTGCTACTTTATTGTGGCACTTCCTGTCTCTCCTCCCATGGGAGTAGGCGTGTTTATTGCCTTTCCCTGGTGCTGCACTGTCTCCTGGGAGCTTAGTGTCAAGATTCAGTGCGGAAACAATGATCATGCATGTGAACAAGCTGTGAATGAACAGCATTCACCGCATCCAGAAAATCAATGCTTGTGGGCTTCACATGCCCACAAGCAAGATGGAAACAGCCAGCATCACATTTTCTAAGTTATTCTTCAGTAGGAAAACAGACAGAGGCGGAAATATTACACCCAAACTGTGAGTATTATTTTGGGGTTAGCAGTGTCTCAATGACCTAAAAAAAAAAAAAAAAAAAAAAAAAGATTGGTCGCCGGACTCCCACTTTAATAGTTCCTGCATACAGCAGAATACAGTTTGGTCTACATTTATGAAGAAAGATGATTTATTTGGAAAGTTTTATAATCGAATATGAGGAACAGGTTTTTTTTTCAAATTTTCATTTTTTTTTCTTTATATGATAAAAATCCCAGTAGTGATTAAATACCACCAGAAGAAAGCTTTTTATGTCTCTAAAAGTTATATAAAATTAATTTGGGTAAAGTGTTGCATGACTGAGTAATTGTCAGTCAAAGTATTACAGTGCTGAAAACTGAACAATCGCCTGGACAGGAAGGGGATTCAACATGCCAGTTCTCAAAAAGCTGCTGTTCTTACACAAATATTGAATTTGACCTTTTTCAAAACATTTCAAATTGTGGATCAACCCGAAAAATACACTACTGAATGAGTGCTACCGACCTTTCCCCCATAAGTTTGATTCCTAAATCTTTCAGATCTCTTTCCTATTCGTTTCCACTGACTACCTCCATCTAACTATATAGGATTCATGCAAAAGTGGGCATATAACTTTTTGCTACTCCCCTAAAAACACATTCCTATTTCCTCCCCAGGTCTACTGGACAAAAACACACCAAACCTGGTGAGCAGAGAAACCTCTCCTTGTTTACCATGTTCTCACTGACTCCAATGTTAAAACACTCTTCTGTGAGTTTATTTCTTCAAACATACTGGATCAGTGGAGATATATATCTAGTTTCATCTACGCTTTACTAGGGAAGAGCTGGCAGTTCAGTCCAAACCTAGGTTTGGAATGAACTTTTGCAGTATTTCTACCACTTCTGTATATGAAAGCTTCCCGCTGTCACTGGTTCCTAAGGAAGCATCCCTAGGAACCACTAACATCATTGGGAATCCCTGGCCACATAGGCAAAGGGGTGGTGATAGCAGTGACATCACGGCCTAAATATTACTGGGCAACAACATAGACCAGTGATATTGTTTGGTCAATGATGTCACCACTATCTGCATCTCTCCCTTTATATAGCTGGTAACAGTTCTAAGAGCAGTCATTCGACTAGAGTACTGTTAGAATTGATTGTGTACTCCCGAGTTGTAAAGGGTTTTTTTTTGGGTGAGTTGGTGGGCAGCAGGCATCATGACTGATGATGGATTTACAACAAGTGACATTTAATAAAGGACCTGCTAAATGTTTAGGTATCTTTATTTCTAGATTACAATTCTTTTTTTTTTTTTTTTTTTTGTGAATAAGTAGAGAACAAATAATGTGCCTGATAGATCATCATAAAAAAATCACCTGTTCTTACCTGGACACTATGGGGTTGATTTACTATAGCATGAATATGTGAATGCGCAAATAAGAACTCACAAAATAACCAAACCGCGTAAATTAGCGCGAAAATGGAATTTAACTATAGCGCTCTGGAAAAAATGCTCACAAAATCAAATTGACTATAGGTCACAGACAGCAGAGACTGTCCAAATCATTAGTCGTGCTAGAAACACGGGAATTGCACATGGAAATAATATTTAGAGCATGATATGATAACCTAAATGGTTTTTAAATAATGATATATTGCTTAACCTCTTAAGGACTGAGCCTCTTTCTGAGATTTGGTGTTTACAAAAACAGTTTTTTTTTGCTTGAAAATTACTCAGAACCCCCAAACATTATATATATATTTTTTTATAACACCCTCGAGAATAAAATGACGGTCATTGCAATACTTTCTGTCACACCGTATTTGCGCAGTGGTTTTACAAGCGCACTTTTTTTTGGAAAAGATACACTTTTTTTAATTAAAAAATAAGACAACAGCAAAGTTAGCCCAATTTTTTTTATATTGTGAAAGATAATGTTACGCCAAGTAAATTTATATCCAACATGTCACGCTTCAGAATAGTGACCACTCGTGGAACGGCGACAAACTTTTACCCTTAAAAATCTCCATAGGCGACATTTAAAAAATACTACAGGTTGCATGTTACAGAGGAGGCCTAGGGCTAGAATTATTGCTCTCGCTCTAACAATCGCAGCAATACCTCACGTGTGTGGTTTGAACACTGTTTTCATATGCAGGCACTACTCACGTATGCGCTCGCTTCTGCACGCGAGCACGGCAGGACGGGCCGCGTTTAAAAAAAAAAAAAAATTTCTTATTTATTTTACCTTTTATTTTTTATTTTTACACTGTTCTTTAAAAAAAAAATTGTGTCACTTTTATTCCTATTACAAGGAATGTAAACAAAAAAAAAAAGCATGACAGGACCTCTTAAATAGATCTGGGGCCAAAAAGACCTCAGATCTCATAGTTACAATAAAATTCAATAAAAAAAAAAAAAAAAAAAAAATGAAATGTCATTTGAAAATAAAAATAAAAAAAAGTCCCTTTAAGAGCTATGGGCGGAAGTGACGTTTTAACGTCGTTTCCACCCTGCAATGGTATGGAGATGGGTGGGGGCGTTTTAACGTCGCTTCCCCTCACTTGTCTCCATACCTAACAGGGAGAAGAACCCGATCGCCTCCACCACTACCGGCGGCTCCGGTAAACGGCGGAGGACACCGGAGCGCGGCAGGAGGGGGGCCCCCTCCCACTGCCAATAAAAGTGATCTTGAGGCGAATGCGCTGCAGAGACCACTTTTATCTAAAAGAGGACCGCCCGCTGAAGAAGAGGATACAGGGGTTATGGCAGCTAGCTGCTGTCATAAGAACGATATTCCTCTTCACGTTTTTTTTTTCCATGTTAATTTCTTTTTTTATGAGACCATAAAGCAGTAATTATTTATGTTCCTTCTTTAATCTTACTACACTATTATGCAGATCTCAGGGTACTTAGTACAATGGCTTGATGATGTGCACTGATCTGTACAAAGCACTCAGGTTATGAGTTAAAATGCCAGCCAACCTACCACCCACCTAAGGTAGCTGTGTTGATTTTTCCAGTGCACAAGCGAATTAAAAACAAAAACAGAAACATTTAAACTAACACCCTGCACGCTAACTAGTGTGTGATTTTTGAAATTCCACACAATAATAATATTGAATACTTACTTACCATTGCATGCATTTGCAGAGTTAATATTATGGAATCAACTAAACTGATGTGGCATTGGCTAATAGGCATCTGCCTATTTTCAGAATATGCTGCTGAGTACAATGCAAGCTTTCAGTAGGTGATACCCATCTGTGGGATTTGAACCCGAGTCTTTCAAGTTAGGAGCTCAATTCACTAGGCTACTGAGCTGAGCACAATCATACATAGAAAATACATTTACTAATGTTTGATTCTTTTAATTCTACACAATAATCTTTTGCATTTGAGGCATTAATATTATGGAAACAAGCATGCTCATGCTGATGTGGCATTGGCTATTAGGCATTAGACTATTTTTAGTGAAGATGCAAACCCTATTAAAGTCTATGGGACAGGAACATGAAAAATTCATAGTCCTCATTTTAAAGGCTTATATGCAAAAATATTGCCATAAAAAGTGTATGGGGACTCGGTACTGCCCTAGGGGACATCAGTACTACTGTTGTAAGTGAATTACCTAAATATTCTGTTTCCCTGGATGTTTGTGGGGGTTTTCCATCCTTTCCCTTGATACATTTGGTCATTTTTGTTTTGTTTTTTCAGCTGGTCTTTTTTTACCATCTATGGCCACTTTAGCGCATGGTTCCTTATAGCAGCAAATTATCAGTCATCCTGGCAGTTATTGGTTTCTCCCTTGTATTTAGGAGATATAGGTAAGCAGTGACATCCTGACATGAGAAACGCAGTTGCATATGAACTATTATTGTTATTTTTTGAGATTAACAATTGTACTTATGAATTTTATAATTTATTCAAACTATTTGTTTCTTGATAGAAGACATTGTACGCTGCACATGACCAGTATCCCCTGAGGAAGCCCGTCCTATGGGCGAAACATGTTGGGAATCCATCATTGCTGTATTGTCGCACATATATTATTGTACTAGCCAGTATTGTACCTCCTTTCCCTTTTCTTCTTTCTTTTAAATATACAAAATTCTTATTTTGTTTATCAAAATAAAATAATTTTTTATACTATATTTGATATGGTTTCTAATCATTTGCACCTTCAAAGTCCCATTCTTGTGTTTTTTACTAAATTATCTAAATTCTGGGATGTGGGGCTACCAAATTAACTAGTGTGTTTGTGCTCAAAAAAATTTACATTTTGACTTTTGCAGATTATAAATACATATTTTATAAGTGCAATTTATTCATACCCCTTTAAATCTGTATTAAATCTAGTTGCATACAAAAGTATTTGGTTGTGCACACATGCAAGTCCTTGAGTACAAAGTGTAATAGGGGGAAGGGGAAGAAAAAAAAATCCCTGCTCCAATGCTGAATTTCAGGGCTCTATTAATTATTTTTGTGGACTAAGTAAACCATGAAATATAAAAACCACAGATACCTGTGCTAGATAGAATCATAAAAAATACCAATGATAGTAAAAGTTGAAGCTGCTGACACAAATTTCCTGGCACAGAAAATAATCAAAATAACATAAATCACAAGTGCAGCGCTAAAAGCTATTAGAAAGTCCTAATATAAAATTATGATACATCTCTATATAAACAGTCCATTGGGTGCAAGTCCACACAAATATAGTGCTGGGAAGGATCCGTCACAAAGAGGGAAAAGCGACGGAACCACGCACACTACGTCACTTCCGGGCCTACGAGTGGGTGGAACGCAGGTGCAGCGCACAGCTGTCACATCCCCTATCTCGATAATACACGCTCTGGGTACAGTGATTTTTAATCAGTTTTTCTGTCTGGAACTGTTGTTATCCTAGCCCAGTGCATAACTGGGTGGGAATACATACTTTTATGGGACATTCTGTTTTACTACATGTTTTTAAAAAAATAAAAAGTTTTTTACGTTATCACACTATGGAAGCCCTTTTTTATATTTTTGATGCATGAGGGCATTGTAGTGCCTCCACCAACCAGGATATATCCGAGGCATCCATCGCAAGCAACAGGGAGCAGGGACTTCTATACAGAAGTCGTTTTGCAAGTCGCCACTGAAGTCGTGTGCAGGTCGCCTCACAGAGTCGGCCTGCAAGTCGTGTTGCCCCTGTGTGAACCGAGCCTGACTCTTACCCCAATGAATGGACTACTTAATCAAAAACACTCAACAACGCTATGAGAATCATCCACTTAGATATCACCATACACATGGAGAGAGATTGTGTGAACACCAGTGGGATCCTCCTTGGACAGGTTCTCACCGCATCAGGACATCATAGAAATAGGCATAAGAAACTTTATTGCGCAGTATTACTGACAAGTACATTTACAAGTACAAGAGCACAGCAATATAGACGATCAATGTTTCCAACCAGTATGATGGCCGGCTGTCAATGTCACATGACCTGGTATGGTTCATGAGCAGGGGGGGGGGCTCGCTCGTCCCATGCCAATTCTTTTTTTTTATTTTGACGTGAAGTTCCCCTTAAAATCCATACCAGACCCGAAGGTCTGCTTTTTTTTCATTTTGTTTTCATTTTTTAAGTCCAGTGTGCTTGGAGCCTAAAGGAGACTGTAGGAACAGTCACCAGCTCTCTGCTCACTGTGCACTGAGAACTGAGCATTCAGCGGTTTTAGAGCCGGCGGAGGGGCAGATGCTGCATCCACCTAGGCAAGTATGATTTCTAAAAAAAACAAAACTTCTCTTTTAACTTTACGGCTGTCCATTGGTAATAAGCCAGCAATTAAATAGACAATAAATATTAAATAGTTTAGCTTTGTTTTTCTAAGCCTGGGGATATAGGACATTGAGACTAATCACTTTATTTACATTTTATGGCAAATTTTTCTAAAGCATTTTAACTTTAAGCCATGGTGCTGCATTTGAAATTGTGTCAATGCTACCCTTATATTCTAATTCAACACCACCATTTGTTTTACTGTATATGCACAGAGCTGAAGAAGGCATTTAATTGGTTATTCTCAATTTTTAAGGGCTGCTTTTAATGTATTTAAAGATTTCTGGGGAAAACGTCTCTTTTTTAGAGACCTGCTCTTCATATTGATTTTTTGTCAGTCCATTTTATTTCCTGCAATCCCTGGTATATGTTCCTTACTCTTAACCGGTTCCCAACTAGCCGCTGCAGTTTTTTGCGGCAGAATGGCATGGGTGGGTGAAACAACGTTAGCTTACGGCGGCCGTGACGATCGGATTAATTTCAGAACCGATCAGTCTCCAGGCCCAGGCCAATATTTTCTGGCCTGGACCTGCTAATCGGTTCTGATGAATGAAATGCTTCCCCTGCCTGTAAGTGTAAACACAGGCAGGGGAAGTGATGTCATCTCCCTCTCTGGAATTCTTTTTTGTTCCAGAGAGAGGAGAGAGGACATCCAAACGTGAGTTGCACAAACCCTACACTGACACAGTACATGTAGGCACACATTTCACCCCCCGATCGCCCCCCCAGTTAACCCCTTCACTCCCTGTCACTGTGTCACCCAGTGCAGTGTTCATATTTTTCATGGATCACTGTACTGGTGTAATTTGTGACACTAATCAGCGTTAGGGTACTTAATAGCAGGCCCAGATAGGTCTAGGGACCCCCCCTAAACCCCCCTAATAAAGGTTTAACCCCTTGATCACCCCCTGTTACCAGTGATCACCGTATTAGTGTCACGGCTGATGCTGGTTAGTTTTTTTTTATAGCGTCAGGGCACCCGCCGCAGCACACTGACAGATAGCTCTGATGATGGAGTAGTGGTCCCTGCCAAGGTCAGGCGTACCCGACCCTGTTCTTCTGCTGTTGTTGAGGTGCAAGAATCGCAGGGCTCTTGTATGGAGCAGAGAGCTAGTACTAGTGCCGCTCATCCTTCCGGTGAACGCGCAAGCACCAGCGGCCTAGTACATCCTGGTCATACATCCAGCACTGCAGTAACACTTGGTGGCGTGGCGAGTCCCATAAGTGCAGTTCAAGCTGGTGAGGTGGCTAGCACAACTAGTGTCCCGCAGCCACCAAGAAGACAAAGACAGGCCCGTCGAGCTCATAGTGCCCTTCCTGCTGCATTTGCCAATCCGAATTGGGAGCCCACCACTTCTGCAGCACCCGTACTTCCCCCATTCACTGGCCAACCCGGATTCAGGTGGAAACAGTTGATTTTACATCACTTGATTTTTTATTTGCTGTTTTTCACAGAAGATCTCTATAGATCTATTGTGGACCAAAGCAATTTGTATGCTGGTCAATTCATCGCTGCTAATCCCCAGTTGGCCCTTGCCATAGATTGGAGACCTATTACGGTCTCTAAATTTAAGACCTTCCTGGGCCTATCCCTCCTCATGGGCAAAGTTAAAAAAAGTGAGTTGCGGTCATATTGGTCTACTGACCCATTTCACCATATGCCGTGTTCTCTGCCTCCATGACTAGGACATGATACGAGCAGATCTTGCGGTTCATGCATTTCAATGACAATGAACTCTGTCGTCCTCGGGGTGACCCTGGATAGAATCGGCTCTACAAAATTCGGCCCCTCATAAACCACTTCAACCAGCAGTTTGCAGGTTTGTTTACTCCCAATCAAGTTGTCTGTGTTGATGAGTCCCTGATTAGGTTTTCTAGCCGCTTGTCATTCAAACAGTATCTTCCCAGCAAGTGTGCCAGATATGGGGTCAAGATGTATAAGTTCTGTGACAGGGCAACAGGCTATACATATAGTTTTATGGTTTACGAGGGAAGAGATAGCTATGTAGAGCCGGAGAACTGCCCAGACTACATAGGGAGCGCTGGTAAGATTGTGTGGGACTTGGTGTCACCCTTGTTCGGAAAGGGGTACCACTTGTATGTGGACAATTATTACACAAGCGTGCCACTTTTTAGTCACTTGTTTGATCAGGGAATTGGCGCATGTGGCACCGTGCAATCTAATCGCCGGGGCTTACCCCATCAGCTTGTAGATTCCCGTCTTAGGCTGGGGGAGAGAACCTGCTTGAGATGTAATAATTTGCTGTCTGTGAAGTGGAGGGATAATAAGAATGTTTTAGTTCTGTCCTCCCTTCACGCAGACAGGACAGTCCAAATTCAAACGGTGACTGGTGTTGTGGAGAAATCCCTCTGTGTCCACGAATACAACCTTAACATGGGAGGGGTGAACCTCAAGGACCATTGGTTGGCACCGTACCTAATTTCCCGTAAGGCCAAACGCTGGTATAAAAAAGTGTCTGTATATTTATTCCAATTGGCTCTGCTGAATGCTTATGTGCTATACAAAGCTTTAGGACGAACTGGATCCTTGCTTAAATTCCAGGAAGAGATCAACACAGCCCTTCTGTTTCCAGACGGTGCTGTGGCCCAACTTCCCAATCCAGATGCCGTGAGCCAGCTGCATGAGAGGCATTTTCCATATGTCCTCCCTGGTACCCCTGCCCAAAGAAATCCCCAAAGAAAACACAGATATAGGTGTGGCACCTGCTTTTATTGTCCCTCCCGTCCTGAGCAACTTGGTCTTTGCATTGGTGAATGTTTTGAACGCTACGACACACTAGTGGAGTATTAGCATAGGCTACAGCATTGCACAGTCCTAGGGCACACTTACACAGGGTCTCGAAAGATGAGATGGCCATCACATTTTGAGAGACCCTAATCTGGAACGTTTACAGTTTATATAAAAGTGCAAAAATAACACACAAAAACACAAAAAAAATGTAAAAATAAAAAAGCCAAAAATAGTTGTGGTTTTATTTTTATTCTCTCTATTGTGCTCGCTCTCTATTGTCCGCTCTATTGTTCGCTCTATATTGTTCTATATCTATTGTTCTCTACTATGTTTTATTGTATTTGCTTTGCAAGTATGGTGTGTCCTACTGTTATACTGTAATGTTACTTTGTTTTATTATTAACCATCATTTGCTTAGCAGGTACACCATTCAGCTACAGCATGGGTTTATTTATTCTGACAACAGCGTTTGCTCCCACAATACATAAAGCAGTGAATACAGTGCTGTAGGAGGTGTTTTTACCACCACAGTTAAAAAAAGAGCATATATGCCGAAGCATGGGGGCAGGGGTGGAGGAGCGATTTGCAGATTGCCTCCATGCATCGGCATATATATTTTTTAGGCACAGATTGCATTAAAAAAGCAAGTTGTTTTATTGATTTAATGTTTTATCATTACCATTGTTTGCTTTTCAGGTATGCCATTCAGTTGCAGCACTGATTTTTTCATCTTGACAGCAACAGCGTTTTCTCTATGAAAATTAGCAACTCCAGCGATGTAGGAGGTGATTTAAAAAAAAAATGGTGCATGTATGCCGATCATTAGAAGTGAGTGGATGAAGGGCGGTATTCTAATGGTGGGCATACCCACCGATCAATCTTTTTTTCGTTCAGCCCACAGGCTGCATGAAAAAAAGAACATAACAATATATGCCCAACAAGGAGCAGCAACGTACTGGTATGTTGCTGGAATTTGAGTGGTTATAGTAGAATGATGCCTTCAGGTTTAGGTATCATCTTGGTATCATTCTTTTCAGCCAGCGGTCAGCTTTCATGTAAAAGCAATCCTAGCAGCTAATTAGTCTCTAGACTGCCTTTACAAGCAGTGGGGGGGGAACATCCCCTCCCTCCCACCGTCTTTCATGGTACAGGGCATCCGAGAATGCAACCGGTGGTTCCGCCAGCTGACCATAGAGCTGATCAGAGACCAGAACGGCTCCAATCATCTCTATGGCCTAAGAAAACGGAAGCTACGAGCATTTCATGACTTGATCAGCTTTGAGGGCAGAGGAGAGATGTAGGGTCTAATAGACCCCAATTTTTTCAAAACAGAGTACCTGTCACTACCTATTGCTATCATAGGGGCTATTTACATTCCCTGAGATAACAATAAAAATGATAAAAAAAAAAAAAATGAAAGGAACAGTTTAAAAAACAAAACTAAAAAAAAAAACCCACCCCTGCCCCTCTGTGCTCATGTGCAAAGGCGAACGTAAGCGTCGGTCTGGTGTCATATGTAAACAGCAATTGCACTATGTATGTGAAGTATCACTGCAAAGGTCAGAAGGAGGGCAGTAATTTTAGCAGTAAATTTAAAGTAGTAACCTGTAAAAGGCTTTTAAAAATGTATGTAGTTTGTCGCCGCAGGACGTTTGTGCGCAGTTTTAAAGCATGTCATGTTTGGTATTCATGTACTCGGCATAAGATCATCTTTTTTATTTCATCAAACATTTGGCCAATATAGTGTGTTTTAGTGAAATAAAAATAAAGAGTGTGGCGCTAATGAATAGTGAGACACCTGTTACTAATCAAGTAACAATGATCTCCATAGAGGAGTGATAAAACTTACAGAGTAAACTTGTGAAGTGAGAAGTAATTATTTAGTGAAATATCCAAAAGGAATAGATAACGGTGAATACTGAGATGTGTAGAAAAGTGGAATACTCAGTGACAACCTATAAATTGATTAAGAAGCAATCATGCATATAAAACCATATTCCAAAAAAACAAAAAACGAAACAGGCAAATATTGATGCAAGGTATCTCAATATACTGAGTATGCTGTTCAACAAAAATACTGTTCATTAGGATAGAAATCAAGAGAAAGGATATCCAAATCCCTAAGGGGGATAAACATATATGGAAACTACAAGTCTCTTGATGGGTGGATGGGGTACTCCTATTTAGTCCCACAACCGACTGGGCGCAAGCCGTCTTCTTATAAGGTGTTTGTAAGTTGTTCAGGAAGGGTCCTTAAAAACAAGCTGAATCCTGGCTCATGTAGGTGATTTCAACCCAGAGAAAGAAAAAGCAAAAGGATGCCCTTACCAGATCAGGTGGACTCACAGGCCGTGGCGGTGAGTCAAACGAGCTTGTACCGTCAAGCGGTGTGGGGTGAAGGTCTGTAAGAAGACTCGTGGAACATCTTGTCAGCAGTCCTCAAATGATGTACCGAATTGGGATCCAGGGTCCCCAGGATGCGATTTCGGTCGCCAGATGACCGTTTCCTCAAAGGCCCGTCATATGTGCAGATAGGCAAAGAAGAGAAAAAAACTTCCACATAGTGTAAATCCTTAATTTGTAGAAAGCGTAAAAGCACTTTATTTAAGGAATGTGCTCCAAAAGAATTTTTAAAAATAGGGGCAGTAAAAACTCGGCTCAAAGTAAAATTGACATCAAAAGATGACATAAAAAAAGTATAAAAACAGCGCAGTGGGTAATGGTGGGGTGTAGTCATAGAAACCCGATTTCTATGACTACACCCCACCATTACCCACTGCGCTGTTTTTATACTTTTTTTATGTCATCTTTTGATGTCAATTTTACTTTGAGCCGAGTTTTTACTGCCCCTATTTTTAAAAATTCTTTTGGAGCACATTCCTTAAATAAAGTGCTTTTACGCTTTCTACAAATTAAGGATTTACACTATGTGGAAGTTTTTTTCTCTTCTTTGCCTATCTGCACATATGACGGGCCTTTGAGGAAACGGTCATCTGGCGACCGAAATCGCATCCTGGGGACCCTGGATCCCAATTCGGTACATCATTTGAGGACTGCTGACAAGATGTTCCACGAGTCTTCTTACAGACCTTCACCCCACACCGCTTGACGGTACAAGCTCGTTTGACTCACCGCCACGGCCTGTGAGTCCACCTGATCTGGTAAGGGCATCCTTTTGCTTTTTCTTTCTCTGGGTTGAAATCACCTACATGAGCCAGGATTCAGCTTGTTTTTAAGGACCCTTCCTGAACAACTTACAAACACCTTATAAGAAGACGGCTTGCGCCCAGTCGGTTGTGGGACTAAATAGGAGTACCCCATCCACCCATCAAGAGACTTGTAGTTTCCATATATGTTTATCCCCCTTAGGGATTTGGATATCCTTTCTCTTGATTTCTATCCTAATGAACAGTATTTTTGTTGAACAGCATACTCAGTATATTGAGATACCTTGCATCAATATTTGCCTGTTTCGTTTTTTGTTTTTTTGGAATATGGTTTTATATGCATGATTGCTTCTTAATCAATTTATAGGTTGTCACTGAGTATTCCACTTTTCTACACATCTCAGTATTCACCGTTATCTATTCCTTTTGGATATTTCACTAAATAATTACTTCTCACTTCACAAGTTTACTCTGTAAGTTTTATCACTCCTCTATGGAGATCATTGTTACTTGATTAGTAACAGGTGTCTCACTATTCATTAGCGCCACACTCTTTATTTTTATTTCATACTTGCAACGGTCAAATTGCTGTGTCGGCTGCTTCATTTCCCTTTAGGAGTTGGCGCAATTTCTACATCTTTCTTGTATAGTGTGTTTTAGTGCATTAAAATTTAAAAAAGTGTTTTTTTCCCAAAAAACGTTCTTTTTACGTTTATATCGCAAAAAATAAAAATCGCAGAGGCAATCAAATACCATCAAAAGAAAGCTCTATTTGTGGGAAAAAAGGATGCAAATTTCGTTTGGGTACAGCATTGCATGACTATGGAATTACCAGTTACCAGCACAGTGCCAAATTGTAAAAAGTGCTCTGGTCTTTGAGCAGCCAAATCTTCAGTGGTTAAATGGTGAAAGTATTTTTATTCATATGTTTTTATGTACTTTTCTTACTATGTATATGTATTAAGTGTGTAAGAAAGCGAAGTAGGTTTTATTTAATGCCTTCTACACTTTTGCTGATAGGAATAATTGTACAAAAACATTAGATAATAGTTAAATTAGAGAACCATGTTCACAATTAATCTATAGGCTTAATAATTCAGCAATAACATTAGTATTATTTATTATAAAAGTGGAACATACAGTATATTGTTTTCTTAAGACAAACATGCCTTTTATTTGGTGGCATTGTCTTCCTTAGTAATTTAATAGCTAAATGTGTTCTTTTCTCAGTTTCACCAAAGTTAGTTTTAAAACAACAGTTTCTTTAGATACTAGTGCTAATTTTATTCTTTTATTTGTCGCATTTGTCATGACATCAAAGTTATGTTTTTGGTACAAGGTTATGTTCTGTACAAATGGAATTAAACAGTCTTTAAAATGTGGCATTTGTAATGTTCACGTAGAGCATTTTTTACTTTTATTTGGCATGACAAGCACCCTAGACTGGCATATGACATCTTACGTAGACACAAGCTGGAAGATGGCATCAGTCTTCCGGATGTGGCTCTTTATTTAACGGTCTTGATTCTTGTATGCATCCTAAACTGGTGTCACAAGACCTCGGTTAAATGTGGGTCCCCTTAGAGAAATTGATGGCGGGCAGGAATTCGGCAGGCGCCCCCTGGATTCCAACTACCTCTAGAGGACTCGAGGACTCTGAGACTGGATGTCTCCACAGACTAGATTAGCAATTTGGGACAGATTGAACTGGACTGGCCAAAATGTTCCTAGAACATCCCCAATAGTGCCTTTGGGGGGCTATCCCTAGTTCCCACCGGGAGAGGATCTTGTGTTCTTTCGCTCAAGGGGAATAGATGGAAATGTTTCCTGTGCTAAATTTGCCCCCCAGAGTACCCTTTTACCCCTCTCTTTTTTACAATATTCCTACGGAACTTTTCTGCTTACTAACTGGCGATACCATCAACTGACAGACTTCCTAGTTAGGAAGAAAGAAATGGCTGCACATCTAGAACTTCCGATTGCCTTTTATTTGCTTCACAAAGACAACACCAAAGACAGCAAACTGTGGTCACGTAGACGCGTTTCACACATACATCTTGTGAGAATCTTCTTTCCAAGATTGTCATGGAGGCAGGCTGGGGCTAGCACTCTGTAAGATACTCCAATCAGCCTTATCTTTATGCACCTGGAGCAGCGGTTCTTTTTCTTGTAGACTTCCTAACTAAGCTGGAGCCCAAGCCACGCTCCCGAGCTACGCTTATGCCTTTGCTACGCTTATGCCTTACACTTTGAATCCATGTATATTCAACTCCCATTCAAGGCATTTACTGTCTCAAATGTAAAAACTTGTTCTAGGCTCCCATTCCACATCTGTTCCATACTACAGTATATAAGGGAATGGGAGAGGGAGCTTAGATTGGAATTTACACCCCCCCCAACAGTCAGAATATTATTAACAACTTCAATACAGGGCACTTATACACCTTCCTGCCCAGACCAATTTTCAGCTTTCAGCGCTGTCGCACTTGAGCGCTCCGATGTGACTTATATAGGCGGAGACCCCGCCCCCTTGGAAGGAGCCAAGAAGACAAGAAGCCCAGAAGTCCGGACCTCCGCTGGCAAGAGAGCTGCATGAAGACAGCGGAGGAGCCGGCAGAAGAACTGGAACACCGGGAGAAGAGGCCAGAGAGAGTGGAGAACAACCAACCGGACACCGGGAGAAGAGGAACCGGAGGGACCCCCGAAGTCGGAAGAAGACCCCCGAAGCCGGAGGAAGACCCCCCCGGAGCTGTTTAATAAATTATTTTAAAAACCTGTGTAATGTTTTATTATTGACACTTTTTCCCTAGGTGAATGGGTAGGGGTACCATGTACCCCATACTCATTCACATAGGGTGGGGGGGCGGGATCTGGGGGCCCTCTTATAGGGGGCTCCCGGATTCCGATAAGCCCCCCGCCCGCAGACCCCAACAACCAACGGCCAGGGTTGTCGGGAAGAGGCCCTTGTCCTCATCAACATGGGGACAAGGTGCTTTGGGGTGGGGGGGCTGCAGGGCACCCCCCTCCTTGAGGGCATGCAGCCTGGTACAGCTCAGGAGGGGAGGGGCGCTTGCTCCTCCCCACCCCCTTTCCTGACCGGCCGGGCTGCGTGCTCAGATCGGGGTCTGGTATGGATTCTTGGGGGGACCCCATGCCGTTTTTTCGGCGTGGGGGGCTTCCCTTTATAATCCATACCAGACCTAAGGGCCCGGTATGACCCGCGACGGGGCTCGCAAGGTGTCAATCTCGCCGATAAAAGCGGCAAGATTGACCTCCTTTTCTAGTCCCGTCGTACCCGAGTCACGTTCAAAATGAACGGACTTGTCCGTGTGTGGGCAAGTCCGTTCATTCTGAAAGTCCGCCGTAACTCCGGCGAAAGTCCGTCGGAAAGACACAGCCCGCCAGAAAGTCCGGTCGTGTGTGGGCAAGTCCGTTCGTTTTTAAGTTCGGCGCACCTGGCGGACAAAGTCCGTCGGAAAGTCTGCCGAACCAAGTATGCCAGAAAGTCCGCTCGTGTGTACGCGGCATTATGCCGCGTACACACGGTCGGACTTTACGGCAAACTTTGCCCGGCGGACTTTTCGACGGACTTTACGACGGACTTTCTGAATGAACGGACTTGCCTACACACAATCCACCAAAGTCCGTCGAATTCGTACGTGATGACGTACGACCGGACTAAAACAAGGAAGTTCATAGCCAGTAGCCAATAGCTGCCCTAGCGTGGCTTTTTGTCCGTCGAACTAGCATACAGACGAGCGGACTTTTCGACCAGACTCGATTTCGACGGATTGATTTAAAACATGTTTCAAATCTAAGTCCGTCCAACTTTTGGGAAAACAAAGTCCGCTGGAGCCCACACGCGATCGAATTGTCTGACGAAATCCAGTCCGCCGGGCAAAGTCTGCCGTAAAGTCCGCCCGTGTGTAGCATTAGACTAAAATAGAGTTCTCCCTATCAGTCTCTTTCATGAGGTCCCCTCGTCGACGAAACTTCATAAGAGAATTTTTACTTGTCATCTGCTAAATGCAGCCAAATATTTATTACCTAGGTTCTGGAAACAGACCGCTTGCCCCATACTTTTAGATTGGAAGAGGAAAATATTAGAGATATTATTATGGAGGCGGAACACTGGGTACATGGGTCAAAAACCAACAGGAGAAATTCAAAGATGTGTGGACAGGCTGGATGTACTACTCAGCTAGGATCCCAGATGACTAATTATTTTCCTATGAGCGTATAGCAGCTTGATCAATATCATTACTCAATCCCATATTTTTTTCCACCTGGGTATTAGCTGGATAGGTTGTTCTTTTCTTTCTTTTTTTTTTCTTCTTTCTCTCAGGATGTTCCTTTTATTTAGTCATTTGCTTTTGCACAGTAGTGTATTTTACCAATTGTACACTTTTTATAAGGTCTGTCCAGGGTTGTTGACAATATTTCGGATGATACCTAGACTATACTTGGACCTTGTTTATTTTGCCGCTATCATTCTAAATTTGTGCGAGCAGCTGTACGTGCTTAAAATAAGCTTTTGATTGTTTTCCTATTGTATTTTTTGCATTGCTTTAATACTTTAATAAAGTTTGATTATAAAAAAAAATGTGGCATTTGTACTTTTTTTTACTAACACTACAAAAAATTAACAAACCAACTAAAGTAACATGAGTTTTCTTCAGTAACACCAGTCCAAATAAAGATATACATTAGAATTAGTTGCTTCTAAGAGCCATAGTGTTTCTTTGATTACATCTTATGCCGCGTACACATGGGCGGACTTTTCGACCAGACTGGTCCAGCGGACTTTCCGACGGACTTTCAACAGACTTCCGACGGACTTTTAAACGAACGGACTTGCCTACACACGATCACACCAAAGTCCGACAGATTTGTACGTGATGATGTACGACCGGACTAAAATAAGGAAGTTGATAGCCGGTAGCCAATAGCTGCCCTAGCGTGGATTTTCGTCTGTCGGACTAGCATACAGACAAGCGGATTTTTCGAACGGACTCGAGTCCTTCAGACAAATTTAAAACATGTTCCAAATCTAAAGTCCATCAGATTTTTGACCGAAAAAGTCCGCTGCAGGTCCGATGGAGCCCACACACGGTCGGATTGTCCACCGAATTCGGTCAGTCGGACCAGTCGAGTCGAAAAGTCCGCCCGTGTGTACACGGCATTAGGGTACATTTACACCAGGTGCAGTGGGACTACATTCCAGCCCAGTCCTACCCTCACTGTAAAACACGGCAAAATGCATTGTCTCTGGAGTAGCCGGTTCACACCACTGCATTGTGGTGGTGTGCGCATAAAAAAGTACTTTTTTCCAGTCCATCACAGTCACAACATACTAGCTGATAGAACTTTATGAAATGTCACTGTGAACAATAAAGTTCATTTTAATAAAAAGTGAACAGCATGATGTGCCGGGATAGGCGCATCAGCACTGCCTGGCCCACAATGCGTTGTAACGATTGCTCCCACATCCACCTTCTTATAACACCAAGATTTCGACTCAAAAAAATAAAAATATTACTGTACCATCAGAGTGCTTTCTGTTATAAACATTCTCTTTATTAAAATCATAAAAATCACTCAATAAATAATAATAATCACTTAATAAGGGTAATGTTTTTAACGGAAAGTACTATGAGAGTTCCTGTGCTCCATCTGTGTGACAGCATACTGTACAAGTTCCAGTCCTGCATTCATCGCATTTCAGCAGTAGCCAGATTGACATCTAGCCACCCGTGGCATCGGGACCTACCACAGGCACCCATGCCCCTCCTTGTTCTGCTACACCCTGTTAACAAGGGGGTAGTGGACAGGAGGTGTAAGAGAAGACCTCTCGTCAGCTAGGCCTCTACCAAATACATTACAGTAAACCAACTGAAAGTGCTTCAAGGTTTCAAACATCTTTTTAGCATGAAAATTTACTACACCAAATAGTTTCACTATTTTCTTTCCCAGACACAGTGGTGGATGCTTGCAAGTGCTATTTTCCATTCACCTGAGGATCAGATGCAAACCCATATCTGGGGATACAATTACTGGATAAGCATTCGGGTTTATATACATGTAACTACTTAACCCTTCTAAAAGACTTTTGTATGAATCTCCAGTGGAATAGGCCTTATCTTTTGTGGATTGGGAGGCTGGCTGTGCTAAAGATAAATATCTTCCCACATCTCCTCTATATCATGCAGATGATTCCAATAAAGTTACCTTTCCCATTTATTACATCCTTACGCAGACTCCTTACCCCTTTTATCTGTAACAATGCTAATCCCTGGATTAGTCTGTCACACTTGACATCACCCAAACATATGGAAGGCAAGGGACTTTTCACACATCAGATGCTACTAACAGGGGTGCCACCTTACACAGGTGGTAGATTGGAATCTACATGCATCCCTGATTATTAAGGTACCAGGACTCTGACCTTAAGCAGTCAGAACCCAGATTTTCCCCTGGATATGTCTCCATTCTTTCTCAAAACACATTGGACTCAATCCACAAAGGTCATGGGCACGTCTTTCGGACATCAGATGCTACTAACAGGGGTGTCACCTTACACGGGTGGAAGATTGGAATCCATATGCATCCCTGAAAGACAGAGTACTATTAAGGTACCAGGGTACCAGGACTCTGACCTTGAGCAGGCAGAAACCAGATTTTCCCCTGGATAGGTCTCCCTTCTTTCTCAAAACACATTAAACTCAACCCACAAAGATTGTGGGCATGTCTTTAGGAAAGGCCTCTTTCAAAACAGCCTGGACATAGCTGACCAGTCCCAAGCTGAATCACCTCCCACTGGGAGATTAGGCATTTCATTAGGCCTTGGACACTCCACAATAGCACCTTATCTCCACAGTATAAACTTGCCTTACTTCAGATTTTCCCACTAACACATGTGTGGCATGCAAGTCCTGGGAGAATGACCTGGGAGTCAACCAGGGCCATTTTCTGAAAGCAGTGGGCCTGTGTGCAAGACTATAAGTTGGGTACCCTGGACTGCTAATGAGAAAATGCAATGCATACAGCATGCCACAGAAATGGGCATGTGTCTTATAATGCTAAATATTGGGCGAGGTGTGGACACAGAGTCTGAGCTGACTCACATAGTAGAGAATGAGGCAGTGTTGAACAGGGAATATACAGGACAGTATCTGTGAAGGTACATTGGAGGAGCCAAGGCCAAACATTAGACACTGTTCAGGGGTTAGCAGTAAGTGACTGACTTACTACTGATCCCTGACCTGTGTCATTTACTACTGACCCAAGACTTTTGCTTCACATACTGCTCTGAACTCTGCATCACTTACCTCTGATCGCTGAGTCATTATTGACCACTAAACTCTGCATCACTTACTACTGACCCCAGAACTCTGCATCACTTACTACTGACCTCTGACCTCTACATCACATACTACTGATCACTGAGTTCTACATCACTTACTACTGACCCCTGAACTCTGCGTCACTTACTACTGATCCTTGAACTCTGTGTCACCTACAACTGATGTCTAAACTCGGCATCACTTTCTACTGACTCCTGAACTCTGTCATTAATTCATGAACCCCTGAACTCCGCATCATATACTAATGACCCCTGAAATCTGTGGTACTCCTGACCGCCGAACTCTGCATCACTTACTCCTGATCCCTGAACTCCACATTAAATACTCTGGACCCATGAATTCTGCATTACTTACTACTGACCTCTAAACTTTGCATCATTTACCACAGACCTCTGTGTCACTACTGACCTCTGAGTCATTTCTACAGAGTTCAGGGGTCAAAATGAAGTGATGAAAAGTTCAGGAGTCAGAGATCAGTAGTGACACAGAATACAGAGTGCAGTAGTAAGTGACCCTCTGTGTCACAGTATAAACTAGGGCTGCAACTAACGATTATTTTCATAATGGCCGATTATAGTTTTGATTAATCGATTAATCGTGTAATAGCCTTTAAAAAGTGTAGTGTATAATTTAGTTAATATGTAAAGTTTAAAAAAAGGCAATTTATTCTTAAATATCTCTATGCAGTGGTAAATATAAATAACCAACTATATGGTTAGAGAGCAAAATCTCTAATCCACTCTGAGAAAAAACAGACAGAAGAGATATACTCTATATACTATTAGAAGAGATATACTCTATATACTATTAGAAGAGATATACTGTATATACTATTAGAGGTTGAATCTGGTTGAATCAGACTCAGAGATCTTTTTTTAAAGAAAAAAAAAGTTAGACTGTTTTGCAGATTTTCAAATAGAACTGTAATATATTATATGCTGGCCATACAAAAACAATGTCTTCCATCAAACAAAAAAAATGTAATTTTAAGAACATTCGTTTGATTTTCGAATCATTAGTGGGATCAAATCGATGTTTGTTTTCAACCACAGTGACAGGAAAGTTTAGAAATAGAAAACTTCTTGGTGGAAGGAATTTTCATACAGTGTATGTGGTTCAGAAATGACATTCATTTTAAAACAGAATGTTAAAAGCAAAGTGAAAATTTCAAACAACATTCTTTCATTCAGCGAATGTACAAAGATTTTTCATATGAATATTCTTGTCTGAAAATTGATCTGTGTGGCCAGCATAAGGCCCGGTACACACCTATGCAGTTTGCTTTTGATCTGTTTCTACACTGCTTTTTGGTGTGTGTTAAGTACATTATAGAGTGCCCCAATAGCAAGGTAAAGAAAACTTCTGCCTTTAGAACCTTTAGTTCAGACTAACACACCGCAACAACGATCGCCAAAATGCGTGCCCCCGGGGGTGCGCAGTGGCTTAATATCCTGATCACGTCATATGACGTCCGGTCAGGATATTGAAACCACTTTGCTGCCGTAATTTTGCTATATGGCGGGCGGCAAGTGGTTAATATAATTATGAATAATATTTCAGGCTTTAGAGTGCTACTTTAGGTTTTGTTTGGAAGCTGTTTGTTCTAAGACATTTGAGAAAGTTATATAGTAAAAGTAAAACTTAAATGAGGAACTTATAAATTCAAGTATAGCCTAGCAGTGAGACAACCAGAGGAAGCTGTCTAATGGAAATATTTAGTTTAAGACTATTCTATAAATCATGAATAATTAATTATAATATGTGTATCGTTATGATTGGTTCAAGGAATAAAGGAGGTTTTCTCCTTATAGTAAAGGAAATATGTCATCTGACATGCACTTATCATAATATGCATATGCGTATCTGATTGGTGGGCAGAGATGTTGCCACCCACATGTTTTTTGTATAATTAATATGATGAGCCACACCCAATAAACAAGTCTCTGCTCTTCACGATCCAGTGTGTGTCTCAATAAACAGGGGTTCCAGGGCCCTGAGTCCAGTCACCTTATGAGGGGGAGGCCGACGGTAAGAATTTAAACCCTACACCAGGTAGTGTAACTCCAGCTCTTCTCCCCCTTCTCCTATTCTGTGATCCAGTAGGTGGGGCTATATTACAGCCAATCATAGCCCTATCTACTGGACCAGGGAATAGAAGAAGGGGGAAAAGAGCCAGAGATGCAGTGAGTATTGTGAAGAATCAAGGAAAACAGAGGTAATCCAATCACAGCCAATCATAGGCCTCCCACTCCTTGAGCCAGCCTTTAGCCCCCCTCACCTCCCTAGCATAAACTGTGTTTCTGGTGCAGTTGCCTGTGACAAGTGCAGCTGCAGTGGAGACAAAGAAGGGGAAACGGAACACCATTTCCCCACATTTGATGTGCAATGTGTAAGGGCACAGTGGACCCCACCTCCCTTGGGGCCTGTGTGCATTGCACACATGGAGGATACGCCAATGGAGTCAACCTTACTAATGACAATTGGGAATCCATAAACACTACAGTACATAAATGTTTCTTGAATGTTTATGTGGAAGAAAATGGCTGCAAACTCCGAACAAGATGGTAAAGAGCGCCCTCCTTATTACACAAAATTTGTCCAGTGGTCTCGATGCATTGTTGGCAGTGAGCAATGGATGAGGGAACACTTCCTAGTCAATGTTGGAATTGCTCCTACTCCAATCATACTTGCTAAATGTACACTGAATTATTAAGGCTCTAGATTTCTCTCCCTCTCAATACCTTTTTCACCACACATCATTACCTGGGATACATGTGAAGTTCCTGGCCATGCATAAGGCCAATGAGGCTAGAATATACATTTCCACAGATTAGAGATAAACGGACTAAATGAGCATGGTGGCTGCAATAAAAAAACATTCCAGAGTTCCTAAATTTACTGTCATGAACACAGTAACTGAAATCCAAACCTGAAAAGTCATACATTTTAAACCACACCTTATGCTGCTAAGTGAAACCTGATGGACTTAGGTGGTCCATGGGGACAGGAATCCTAAGAAAAATTGCTTGCCACTTTTTGTTCAGTATCTCCTACTCATTCTTCCCCCTCTCCCCCCCATGCCCCCCAAACAAGTTCCCTCATCAGCTCTGTTCTGAAAGCTATGAGTTGAGTTTAGAATCCTTCCTCCAGAGACGCATGAAAACATACTATTCATATACTGCTCAATTAAAGAATTGGAGCTGATATACTTCTTTATTCCTACCTACTTACGAACCAAATAAAGTGTCAGACAATACTTGGAGGAGGTAGTATAGCTGCCACAAATCTCTTGCCATAAAGGGGGGTACTATTAGAATTATTATTATTATTATACAGGATTTATATAGCGCCAACAGTTAGCGCAGTGCTTTTCAACGTTAGGGCAAACAATACAGTTACAATACAATTCAATATAGGAGTAATGAGAGGGCCCTGCTCGTTAGAGCTTAAAATTATGCTCTTATACCTACAAATAATTTTTCCTTATCTGGTTCTCATTGTTACTTTGCTTGTTCCCTCTATATTTTGCAATTGACTATTCAAGCAAAACATTCAATAAAACTATTATGGCAAAAAAGGGGAGTAGGGAAAAGGGGTTGATTTTAAGGGCTTTTGCACCGTTTCCAGGTAACCTCACTCTTGCATGCCAAAGGCTGAAGGATAAGACTCATCGGACCCCATAGAATAACCTCCTAATATTTGGAGAGGATGTTCCCATACTCTAGGGAGGAGGTGAAGTGAAACCACTTTTAGGTTTTCATTGCTCATCATCATCGTTGAAAATCATCTTCCAGTTATGCATTATGCATTTAGATTTCTGGCTACAAAGCATTAATCCAAAATACAAAGCACTTTAAATAAAAGGTGAAGATTGGTATAGGTGAAAATAAATTTACCCTGATTTTCACTTTATGTTATAATGAAAATTGGCACTACTATTGGTGGCACTTGGAATCACAGTACATTGTTGCAGTATGTTTTTCATGTATTGTAAGAACTGTATGCAATATTTATTTAAATAATTTTTAATGCTTACCTTTGTAATATATTTAATATAGTCTCTTTTTTGACATATGTGCAGGAGCGCTCTAATGGATCTAAAAACATAAAAGGAAAATACTGTTGTTTTAGTAGCAAAATAATAATAAATTGGAAGGATTTCCTCTGTCTTTGCTCCAGGCTCTAAACTTAGATTAGAAACATGTTACCTTCATTAGAAGTTACAATGCATTACTGTTGCATGAGGGTCCAATAGACTTAAGCATTGATTCAATAAGGCATAAGAGTTGTGCCCTGTACACACGATAGGATTTTCCGACAACAAATGTTGGATGTGAGCTTGTTGTCCTAAAGTCCGACCGTGTGTATGCTCCATAGAACATTTGTTGTCGGAATTTCCACCAACAAATGTTTGAGAGCAGGTTCTCAAATTTTCCGACAACAAAACTTGTTGTCGGAAATTCCGAACGTGTGTACACAATTCCGATGCACAAAAGTCCATGCATGCTCGGGATCAAGCAGAAGAGCCGCACTGGCTATTGAACTTCATTTTTCTCGGCTCGTCATTCTTGCCGTTCGGAATTTCCGACAACATTTGTGTGACCATGTGTATGCAAGACAAGTTTGAGCCAACATCCTTTTGAAAAAAATCCACGGTTTTGTTGTCAGAAAATTCTATCGTGTGTACAGGGCATATCTTTGACTTAATTATGTTAATTACATCAAACAACAATATATCCTAAAGAATTAATATTTTTTTTCTTGTGAAGTATTATTTTATAGCTAGACAGCAAACCATACATGTTGTCATCTCTTCCTTCTCTCAAGGATACCTCACTAAATGTACTAATGTCAGTCAAAAAGAAGCCATATATTCCCTCCTGCCAAGGCTGTTGCAGGACCGCAAAGCTTAACCCTTGAAGTACCTCCTTGCCGAAAAGGACAAAGGGAAACATGCCTCATCTAGTTTGATTGTGGCAATGGGCACATGAAATGAAGCATCTTGAGGTCTATTAGAAACAAGCCAGTCACCTGGCTGGACCCCCTATGAATCAGGGACAATGACTCCACCTTGAACTTCTCCTTTTGCTGAAAATTGTCTCAGGTGCGCAAGGTCTAAAACCAGCCTCCACAAGCTGTTCCTCTTCATGACCATATAGAGGGGCATGCTGTGAAACCTCTCGCATTCAGAGACTGGCACAGCAGCACTTTGCGACACCAGTGACTATACATAAAACACTAGTATATGCTTCTGTTACCCCAGAGTGAGGCAAAATCCGTGGAAACGAATCCAAGATGAGGAGGACTTCTGACGGACCATGCATGTCCTGAAAAGACCACTTTGAAGTTCCAATAGTCTGAGGCCCAAACTCAGTAGCTTCTTGGATACCTAAAGTCAAGCTTTTAGCATACTTCTGAGGGGATATCTGGCCTCCTCACCAGCTCTTCCTAAAATTCCGACCTGGTCTGTAAAAATGTGCGACCCTTGCACGCTCTGAACTTTGTTCTCTAGACTGTATCATCTTCCGGCCTAGCAGGCAGCGGTCCTGAGGCAGGACCCCGACTTACCAACTGTGGCCTGGGTTATGGTGCTATCCATCTTGCCAAAAGTTGAAGCTCCGGGGGCGTGTCCAAGATGGCGATGGTACAGGACTCCTAGTCAGGGAGCTCTGCAGCCATCGCGGGGAATTAATCCTTCTAACCCACCCTGTACTTCTCCAAACCCGCCTGAGGTGCTTCCCGCTCCCCCCCCACTGATGCGGACACGGAATCGGCGCTGCCTGGATCAACTCAGCCAGAGAAATAGCCAGAACAACTCAGCCGGAGCGGCCGCACACGTGGAGGCAGTGAGTAATATGGCGACACAGACGGAAGACCCGGACTCTGCTCTCACTGAACAGAGCAATTTCGCGGCTCTGATGCAAGCTATAACGGGATGTCAATCCTCCCTGTCCTCACTTACAACTAAGATCGATACTGTGCAGTTGGACATTGGGCGCATCAGACAAGATTTTGAAAAGGTGAGGAAGCGAGTGACAGAAGTTGAATGTCGGGTGGGGGAGGCTGAAGACATGATCAGGGATCACTCTGCTTCTCTACACACGCTGCAAGTTTGGGTCAAACACCTAGAAACGAGAGCCGAGGATTCTGAAAATTGTAATCTCCGCAATAATTTGAGGATCATAGGACTCCCTGAGGGATCGGAGGGCTCTGATACCACTGCCTACACAGAGAAACTCCTCCGCACGCTGTTCCCTCAGGCAAGCTTCTCACCCCAATTTGTCATTGAGAGGGCCCATCGGATGCCACCAAACCGAGGGCCGCCTGGAACCCCACCTCGCACATTTATATTCCGACTGCTTAACTACAGGGATCGGGATCTGGTATTACGTGAGGCCCGGAAAATGGCTGACATCCGCCATGAGGCAGCCCGTCTGATGTTTTTCTCTGATTTTTCTGTGAACACCCAGAAGCAGAGAAAGTCATTTGACCAGGTGAAGCAGGCCATGAGAGCGCAGGGAATACGCTACAGCATGCTGTTTCCTGCCCGACTCCGTGTGCAAGATGGCGAAAGTGTCCAATTTTTTACGTCCCCAGAGGATGCCTCACGTTGGCTGAACACATTGCCCAGACATTAGGTATGTGGATATCCCTTCTTCATACAAGTTGCTTTATAACCCTAACCTATTGACTGAGCTGGCGGCATGGTGACGTGGAGCTTTTTGCTGATTTGGAATGTCTGTGCATATGTCTCCTGACTTACTCTTCTGCCCTGTTGGCGCTGCAAAGGGGGTAACTCTAATGTTAGACACGGAAACCCTAAAAGGATTGCACCCCTCATCCTGACTACAAACTAGTCTTTGCAAAATGTGCTGGACGTCCACTAATCGGGTTGTGATTACCCCATGTTTGATATGGGACGATAAAGCCTGCCCTAGCTCCTGGACACCTGCATATTTCCCCACTTTGTTTAGGTATAGCGGGGCGGGACTGGATCGATGTAAACACCCGCAAATGAGCCGCTACCACTTGACTACAACGTCACCTGGCTGATCACCCTTTGCCCTGGAGATCGTGGGTAGAAACTACTATTTTGCTCTGGTTGGATGTGCTTCTGGGGGGGAGTGAAATTCTTAATAATTTTGTTTACGTTAAGTCTGAGCCCCTGGCACTGGCCAGGGGAAGTACACATTTATTCCCGCTGACGGCGGCATCTTCCTTAGACTGGAAACTCTGTTCTTTGAGTAGACGTTATCTACTTCTTCACATCTGGTACATGACCCCGTGAGGTCCATGACCTTTTTTAGTTTCAGGGAACAAGCATACCAAGTTTGGGGGGTGTGCGGGGTGGGGGGGTGTTTGTTTGGGGGAAGGGGGTTATACATGTTATACACAGAAATGTCTTATGGTAAGCTACACAGACGTACGATGCTTGATGCCAATATATGTAATGTCTCCAGATGTACTATGGGAGATGGGCCTGAGTTTCCCCTCTAAGGGTCCGGGTGCACCCCTCAATTTACATGATGCCGCAATGTGTTCTGACTCCCTATGGCCCCCATAAAGCTACTTTCTTGGAACGTTCGGGGTATGAATTCCCGCATAAAGCGTTCACTGATCTTTAACTTTCTCAAATCATACTCTCCGGATGTTTGTATATTACAGGAAACCCACCTCACTGGAGGTCGGGTTCTGAGTCTTAAAAAGCCATGGGTGGGCCACTATTATCACGCCACATTCTCCTCATATGCCAGGGGAGTCAGTATACTAATACGTAAGACCTTGCCCTTTACATTGCTGGACCTGCACCTGGACCCCGAGGGTAGATTCATAGTTCTACATGCGGTTATTGCCAATATAAGTATGATAATTGTGGGACTCTATATACCTCCACCAGCATCATTGGCAGTTCTCCACAAGATTACCACTCTCATTGCAGGATACCCCACTGAAAATGTGATCTTGGCGGGGGATTTCAACATGCCACCATGCCCGAACCTAGACAAACTGATGCCTGATCCGGCTACGGAATCCCCATTGTCCAGATGGACCTCTACGTTTGCCCTTACGGATGTCTGGCGTTGGAAAAATCCCCTGCTGAGATCCTACACCTGCCAGTCGGCCTCCTACAGGGCTATGTCCCGTATTGATCTAGTGTTTGCCACCACCGGTGCTCTTAACTTGGTTCATGAAATTACCCACTTGCCTAGAGGTATATCGGATCATTCTCCTCTTTTACTTAGCTTGATTATGAATCCTGTCCCTACTGAATGTCTTTGGCGCCTATCACGTTTTTGGATTTCAGATGATCATATAGAGCAGGATGCTGAAGTTGCAATGAGGGACTTCTGGGTTGACAATCCCCCTGCAACGACACCTGCCTCCGGTTGGGAATCTTTTAAATTTCACGCTCGGGATCATTATCAGACAGCGATTACATGTACCCGGCGTCAGACTGGGGCAGCTCTGCTCCAGGCTGAGCGCAGGGCGGCTGATTTAGAAACTCAATACACTAATACCAGAGATGAGGTGCTCAGAGCGGATTTGCAATGTGCAGTTTCCTGTGCAGTTTCCTGAAGTGGCGCTCCTCAGGGTAGCGGCCACGAAAACACACCTATTACATCAATCACAGCGTATCTTTGAGCAAGGTGAACGGACCGGGAGGCTCCTGGCGTGGCTTTCCAGAGAGCAAACGGTGACTACTACAGTGGCTAATATCAAAGATGGGTCGGGGCGACTGTTATCTAACCCCAGAGATATAAATACCCGTTTTGCCTCATATTATGAGGATCTATATACATCCAAGGTGCGATACTCCAATGCAGATCTCCATGCGTATGTGGAGACTATTACACTGCCCTCCCTGTCGGAGGAGGCCCGTGGGAGACTTGACGCTCCGCTCACCCTCAAAGAACTACAAAGCGCTATTAGCTCCCTACAATCTGGGAAAACTCCGGGGGACGATGGACTTCCAGTGGAATTCTATAAGTCACATATGGAGACTATAGCTGTAAGACTACTGGAGATCCTATCTGCCTCCTTCGAATTAAATTCTTTGCCCCCCTCTATGTCCAGAGCTGTGATAGTCATGATACCCAAGCCTGGCAAGGACCCTGAGCTCTGCTCCTCGTACAGGCCTATTTCCCTGTTAAACATCAACGCAAAAATACTAGCAAAGGTTTTGGCCACCAGACTCAACACGGTTATCTTATCACTAATCCATGGAGACCAAACTGGCTTTATGCCGGGCAAAGGAACAGACATTAACTTGTGAAGACTCTATACTATCTTGGCAGGCCCAACTTCTGGGGGGGGGGGCTGGTGTGGTGGCTTCCCTGGATGCAGAGAAAGCCTTTGACTCAGTGGAGTGGGAATACTTATGGCTAATCCTACACAAGTTCGGGATAGGACCCAAATTCATACAATGGATCCGGCTGTTGTACTCCGGTCCATCGGCTAGGGTTCGTACGGGTAGGGTTCTGTCGGCTTCTATTCCCCTCCACCGAGGCACTAGGCAGGGGTGTCCGCTATCGCCGGCCCTCTTTGCTCTTGCGATCGAGCCGCTAGCGGAACTCCTTAGGACATCACACGAGGTGGGGGGCATCTCGTTCCCGCCCCTGGTAGAAAAGATTTTCCTCTACGCGGATGATATGCTATTGTATCTTCGTGACTCCCAGCAATCGCTTAGAGCAGCCTTATCCATTATTGACAGATTTGGTGCTTTCTCGGGGATCAGGGTGAACTGGGAGAAGTCTCTCCTGTTCCCCCTGACAGACACCCAGCCGGTGGCGGACCCACCCCTTCCCCTTAAAAAAGTTTCTAAATTTAAATATCTAGGCATTCAGATCCAGTCTAACCTGCAAAGCTACCTAGTTGATAATGTCTTTCCCATCCTAAATCAGCTTATTCAATGTTGTGCGGTGTGGAAAAAATTGCCATTAACCCCGGTGGGGAGGGTGAATTTGCTCAAGATGTCCTTTCTCCCAAAATTTTTATATGTTTTTCGCCATACCCCGGTTCCCATTCCAAACTCATTCTTCCTCAAATTAGATCAAGCCATCACCTCCTTTGTATGGGCTGGGACAACACCCAGGGCAGCCAAACAAACATTGCAGTTATCGCTTACAGAGGGAGGCTTATCCCTGCCAAATTTCAAAAAATATTACTGGGCGGCGCTACTGGTCACCGTGCGTTGGTGGTTTGCTCAAGACCAAAGTAACCCGGCGGTCAATCTGGAGGCTGCGATTTTAGGCTCATATTCTGAACTTAGTAATCTGGTCTATAGAGGCCCGAGATACAGCCCTCAGGTTACTACGCCCATGAAAACGACAGTAAGGGTGTGGCAGCAGGTCTCCTCATATCTTACCAGTGGCAGTACTGTCTCCCCACATACCCCGCTATGGGGCAACCTAATGTTATCACACCTCCAATCTGTTCTGGACCCCCAGGTTTGGGCCAGACACGAGGTTCGAACATTGCGACACATATTTAAGGAGGGTCGGCTTCTCACCTTTGCGGAACTGAGGGCTAGATATAACCTACCCCCGTGGATGTTCTTCCGCTTTATGCAATTACGACATGCGGTTAATGCGCAGTTTCCGCGTGGGGTGGAGTTGTCTACCCACTCAGTTGAGTCCCTACTGTTGACCGATCACCTAGACCGAACACTGTCTTCTATATACCTCAGACTCACATGCAAAGATACCTCCAAAATGCTCCCCCTTTTTTATAAATGGCAGTCGGACATCCCGGCTCTGACCGAAGAGGACTGGTCAGAAGGCCTACAACAGTGCATCCCGTTTATGATCTCAGCAAGGGATAGATTTGTGCAACTGAAGTTCCTTCATAGGGTATACTATACCCCACAACGATTATCTGGGATCTACCCAGGACTTAATGATAGGTGTCCTAAATGCAGACAGTCGGTGGGGACCTTCTTTCATGTAGTATGGTCGTGTCCGGTTCTCCAGAGCTACTGGCATGACATAGTGACAGATATAAATGGAGTAACAGTAACGGGATTACAATTAAAAGTTGACCCGATGGTGTTCCTCTTGGGCATCACAGATAATCTGAATGCAGCCAAACATACCAAACTGTTTGTGTTTTATGCGGCTTACTATGCCAGGAAAATGATTTTGCTGCGCTGGAAGTTATCGGAACCCCCCACTGTTGGGGCATGGAGGATACAAATAAATACAGTACTCCCGATATATAAGCTTACGTATATGGGCAGGAACTGTCCAAAGAAATTCGACAAAATTTGGGCGACCTGGGTTGAAGCTCGACAACTGGTGGTGTAGGTTCACTGGTGGCTCGGATCCTGGGAGGCTGACTGGCTGGAAATGGGTTGTGAAACACTGCCCCTAATTTACAAAGGGAGATTATATGATCCTACTCGCCCCTACCTTCTCCCTCCTCTCTCCTTCCACAGTGCAGACATTCCTTAACAGACACTGGTCTGTTTGTGTGGAGGCTCCTCTTGATATCCTACTCCTTTCGTTCCCTATTTTCTTCTCTTAATCCTTCCTCTGTCCCTGCAGATGATTTCTTCTACATCTTCCTCAACCCTTTAAACCTTCCTTCTCTTCCGAACTTTCCATCCTAGTCCCCCCCCCCCTCCCCCTCTTCCTAACGAGATACTCCTGGGACAAATGAAATTCTACGGGATTAGACTTAATATATGCAATGATATAACACATAAGAGGATGATGTTAAAATCAAAGCAGCTGAGAATGAGACTCACTTTGGTGTTTCTAGCAAAGTCTACTACCAAATAATATAAATAGATAGATCTAGGCCCTGCTCGAAATACGTGTGTGTTGCTTTTTGTATTATATTGAAATGTGGCAACTGATTGCAATTGCTCATGTAAATTTGTTATGATCTTCAAACTCAAATGTAATATGCAGATTATTCAATAAACATTTTCTGTGTTAAAAAAAAAAAAGTTGAAGCTCCCTCAAAGGGATGTTACACTATGCCTGTTAGAGGCGGGATCAGCCAGCCCAGGCCCCAGCCAAAGCACTTACTTTACCGTAACTGACGAGAGCATAACCTGCGCCACTATGCGGATGATGTCAATTGGAGCCTCACCCTGGAAACCGACACCAGCTTCGGCTCCTAAGCGACAGAGTTTCTGAAAACGCTCTAGAACACTGCGTCCTCCCACATTCTCCATCCACATTTTCATAATTTTAAACATGGCCACAAGAGCCCAGGCCAACTTTCAGGCTATTCACTGCATCTTCCAAGCAAGAGGGACATGCTTGCTAGAGAGGCAGCCTTTAGATACTTCACATCCTAATCCCTGAATGGATAGAGTTTGGCCATCTTGCTCAGAATGGAGGTATATATTGCAATCTTGCTCCACTCATCCAAAATGATGTCCCTTAGTTCCATTAAGAATGGGAAATTAGAACGAGCTCTCTAAAGGTGCTTACAGAACTTCCTCTTGCTTTGCAGGAGACTCTACAGGTTCTATTCATGTAAATGTACCTATCATTGGCTTGACCATAGGCGTTACAAGGGCAAAGTGACTCATCTCTCCCTGCCTCACTGTCTGAGGTCTTCATAGATGGATGGCTTGGTTGGGACAGTTCCATTTCTTCCTGGTCATCCTAGTACGAGAACAAACCAAAAAGAGAATGTGCCCCAAGGGGGATAATATGGGCAGTGTGTCACCGGGAAATGGATAGGTGGTGCAAATGTCAAATACACAAATGTTGTTAAAAATTAATAACAAAAGTTTATTAAATACAAAGTATACACAAAATATCTATAATATAAAATCACATGAGTAGAAGAGACAATGAGCAATAGTAGTCAAACTACTGAGGTGCTTTAGTATGTCATCCCAGCAAATTCAAGGATGACTCGCTGGGGTGAGAATACGGCAGCACCTGATACTCTACATGTTTCGGAATATAGAGAGACTCTGTTCCCTCTATACAGTGTATTTCCTTCTTCAGGAGTTTCGGGGGAGCAGTTTTGATATTTTTCTAGAAAAAAGAGAAGGGGATATATATATGTACAGGTCTAAATCAGTCAATGTATTTAGCACCAACATAGGGTATAATACCATTATGTCTAAAAGTGTGAGAGACTGTTATATTACAGACAAGGCATGAGGACAGAACAAGATCTCAGACTGAGCAAGCATATCTGTATAAATGTACTCACAGAGCATACGACTCTTCAGCATATATACTGTACACAAGTATACCAAGAGAAGGACTCCCACTTCCTAAAGTCCAGAGGATTACATCAATTGGTAAAAAATCCAGGTACTAGATATGGTTTGAGGGATGAAACCAGGGAAGGAGAGTATGGAGGGCTTTGCAGATTCTGACCCTGGCACCAATCCCAGCTGAGACGGCAAACCAGGGTTCACAAGAGCCACCACTGCTGGGCGGACTGTACACCCATCTACAAAGTCAGAGACAAAAAAGGGAGGGGGTTTTAAAAAGTGTACATCTCTTATTAGAGACATTGAGCTAGTGGAATTTTGTATGCAAGGAGATTTTGCCTTACAGATCTGTGTCATCACACAACAAAGTGTGTGACAAACTGAAGCATGTGCATGACAGACACAGCTGGGATTAACATACCTGGTCTCTGATGTTTACAGTGTGAGCATATCCTGCAAGGAAAGCACGCTCCTCTTGGCTGTGTAGCAGAGGAGAGTGTGTATCAGGCTAGTACTAAGTACTCTGTCTAATGTGGGGAGTGGAGCTTACAGGCCAATCACTGGTTTGCAGGGCGGGGTGAGCTCGAATAGCAGTGATGCAACTGGTTGCCGAACAGACCGGGGCGTGTTTGTCAGAAAAGACATCAGCTGTGTGCACATATAAACCTAAAAGACGCCAGGAAGGTGATCACCCCATAGGCAATGACATGAAAAAAACATTTTCTAAATCACAACCTCGGACCCTCCAAGGAGGTGACCAAAATCCCATGACGAATCTGCCACCATCTGCTAATGATTCTAGTATACCTCTCCCAGTGGAAATTCCCGCATCAACATCCTCAGGTAGGATCCCATCAATATTTTTCCCAAAAAACCAGGGCAACCCCCAAATACCTCTGAACCCATGACCACTGTAGCTGCACCACTGACTTTGGACGTGGTGAACTTATCTTCACATACTCCTACTCCGGAAGAAATTTCAGTGCTTTCAAAAGGTCTCACTTTCTGCCCCAACAAACTAGACAAATTTACAGTCATTAAAGATCTACATTTATATACGCGTAAATTATTGTTAAAAAACATGTTCGACAAGCATAAACATGACTATGAAGGCTGCCGCACCTTTAGTGAGCAAAAAGCCCTCGACAATCTCAAATCCTTATTACAAGAAAGTGAGACCCCAGACCTAATAGACACCTTAGATTTGGAAGCTGACTTGGAAGAAATGGGGCCACACCCATTACAACCAAAAAATCCTCTTTGAAGAAAGCTTCCTCTATATACCCAGCTCCCAGCTCAAACCACGGAGTAGCAACCTTTTTGAAAATGATATCTCAGGAGATAAAATCGTTCCAATCCACACCCTTCCATACCCCTAACCTGACCAAAAATGAAAGAACAGCCTTACACAATCTCTCCACGAACCACAATATCACTATCAAACCAAGTGATAAAGGGGGAAATATTGTCCTGATGGACAATGATTTCTACAAAAAAATGTGTCTCAAAATTCTTAGAAACCGGGACTGGTACCGCCCAGTAGGCACCGATATTGTTGAAGCCTTCAACAAGAAATTCTATACATTTGTAGATGAAGCCTTCCAGAATAGTATTATTTCTAAACAGACTTGGGAGTTCATTCGAACCCCTTATCCCCGCGTACCAACATTTTACGCACTCCCGAAATTACACAAAAACCTGAATGACCCCCCAGGTAGACCAATTCTATCTGGGAATGGTTCAATCACGGAAAATTTATCCAGACTCACAACACATTAGACCATTTGTTTTGACTATTCCTTCCTACATTAGAGATACGATCCACCTTCTCCAGATTCTGCAGGACGTTCAAATCCAAAGCCAATGCACTCTTGTAACCATCGATGTAGAAGCCCTTTACAGCTCGACCACCCACTGTAAAGGGCTGGCATGCATCCGGAGGGTCCTATCACAAACCAGTCACCATGAGACTTCATTTAATGAATTTATACTTGAGTCCTTAGATTTCATCCTTAATCACAACATTTTTTCTTTTGACGGCGGACTCTTCCTCCAGGTGCAGGGCGTAGCCAGGGGCACTTGTTGTGCCCCTGGCTACGCCAATCTGTACCTGGGGGAATGGGAATAAACCATATTTAACGATGAGGATCTCTCTATGTACCTGTGCCACGTCCTCATGTGGCACAGGTATATAGATGACATCTTCATCGTATGGGATGGTACCCAATCTCTTCTGAACGAGTGCCTGCGAGCGCTCAATAAAAATCTGTTCAACCTCAAATTCACCATGACCTCTGATAAAAATACCATTACATTTTTGGATATTGAAATTTCAATCGACTAATCCAATACACTATCTTCGAAATTATTTAGAAAACCCACCGCTGGCAATACAGTACTCCACTCTTCCAGCTTTCACCCCAAACCTTTAATTAATTCAATCCCGTATGGGGAATACCTGAGAATAAAACGGAACTGCTCAAACCAATCAGATTTCAAACAGGAAGCCAATAAACTAAAACGTTGACTACTACAACGTGGATATAGTCACAAATGCCTGAAAAGAGCCTTTAAACGTGCCAATCAAAAAGAGAGATGTCAATTATTAATTCCCAAACCAAAACCCACTATTGAGGCCCCTGCTAGAATAATTACAACCTATACAAACGACCACGAAAAAATTAGGCAGATTTGCCAAAAATACTGGCATTTATTGACTTCAGATCTGACTATAGGCCCCTTGGTACCCCCCAGACCCCCAATCACATATAGACGCGCCACTTCTGTAGGTGACTTACTAGTCAAAAGTGAGTACAAAGGACAAGACAGAGGTGATCCCTGCACTGCGTTGGGCACATTCCAATGCGGATCATGTGCCTACTGTAGGTACATGGATACTTGCAAAAACATATGTTTACCAAACGGCAAGCGTTTTGTGCCGAAACACTTTGCAAACTGTCAAACAACAGGAGTGGTGCATCTATTAACCTGCCATTGTAATTGCTTTTATGTGGGGAAAACCTTACAAAAATTATGGCAACGCATCTATCGTCACCTCAGGGCGATGCAATCTGCCAACCCAGATCTCCCCTTAGGCAGACATGTAGCCCAGGTACATGGCGGCATATGTCCCAAAATCTCAGTATTGATTTTGGATCGCCTGCATCCAAGTTCCCGTGGAGGGGATCTTAACAAGATTCTCCTACAGCGGGAACTCCGCTGGATATCCAACCTTGATGCGACAATGCCACCGGGCCTGAATGAGGCCTTTAATCTAAAACCCTTTCTTCCTGGCTTCTCCACAGGTGGCTATGACAAGGAACTATAGGATAATGGCTTGTTGCATCAAGTTATTTTGTCCTATCTTGTTTCTCCACCCAGTTACCCAATATTTCGCATTTTCTGTGCTTATTTACCAATTAATTCTCGTTCCTTTGTTTTAATATTTTTTATGCCTAACGCAGGTTACAAGTGGCGGGCTGATGCACTAATTTTCTATTTTTGTCATTCCAATCTGTCTTTATTACTCTTATCATGTTCTTCATTAACTTTAATATTGGGTCCACATTGATGTGTCTCCAATATAATCAATTGCCCCTATGGTCAAAAACAGAACATGTTCATCAGAGTAATCATTACATAAACCTCTTTGTCCAGCTTAAATGCATATCTGCACTGTAATATTCAGAAAATTTACACGTTTGTTTGTTTTTGTTTTTCCAGGGATGACTATTTACTGCATTGTAAAGATGGAACTCCCACTTCTGAATAGTCCGGAACAGGTCAAATTTAATCTTCTTAAAAGCAATTACACCAACGAAACCACAGTATTTGCTGATGTGGCTTTGATCGCTGTGCCCACGGGGATGGCTCGCCGGTGCTCCCCGACACGGAAAGGCCTCTGTATCCCTTCCCTGGGGACAGAGGCATTTCCTCAGCAGCGCTGATGCGCACGCACCCGACGTTCCGTCCCGCACCTGTGCATTGGGGACCCTCCATTCTCACTCCATCAGGCTGCTCCCTCTCCGTGTCGGCGGCCTCTGTCGACGAGTGACGTCACCGCGCCTAATGACGCGGTGGCGTCGACCGTCGCTCAGGCCGAGGAGCCACAACGGACAGATGTCACATTATATGTGCACACAGCTGATGTCTTTTCTGACAAACACGCCCCGGTCTGTTCGGCAACCAGTTGCATCACTGCTATTCGAGCTCACCCCGCCCTGCAAACCAGTGATTGACCTGTAAGCTCCACTCCCCACATTAGACAGAGTACCTAGTACTAGCCTGATACACACTCTCCTCTGCTACACAGCCAAGAGGAGCGTGCTTTCCTTGCAGGATATGCTCACACTGTAAACATCAGAGACCAGGTATGTTAATCCCAGCTGTGTCTGTCATGCACATGCTTCAGTTTGTCACACACTTTGTTGTGTGATGACACAGATCTGTAAGGCAAAATCTCCTTGCATACAAAATTCCACTAGCTCAATGTCTCTAATAAGAGATGTACACTTTTTAAACCCCCCCCCCTTTTTTGTCTCTGACTTTGTGGATGGGTGTGCAGTCCGCCCAGCAGTGGTGGCTCTTGTGAGCCCTGGTTTGCCGTCTCAGCGGGGATTGGTGCCAGGGCCAGAATCTGCAAAGCCCTCCATACTCTCCTTCCCTGGTTTCATCCCTCAAACCATATCTAGTACCTGGATTCTTTACCAATTGATGTAATCCTCTGGACTTTAGGAAGTGGGAGTCCTTCTCTTGGTATACTTGTGTACAGTATATATGCTGAAGAGTCGTATGCTCTGTGAGTACATTTATACAGATATGCTTGCTCAGTCTGAGATCTTGTTCTTTCCTCAAGCCTTGTCTGTAATATAACAGTCTCTCACACTTTTAGACATAATGGTATTATACCCTATGTTGGTGCTAAATACATTGACTGATTTAGACCTGTACATATATATATATCCCCTTCTCTTTTTTCTAGAAAAATATCAAAACTGCTCCCCCGAAACTCCTGAAGAAGGAAATACACTGTATAGAGGGAACAGAGTCTCTCTATATTCCGAAACATGTAGAGTATCAGGTGCTGCCGTATTCTCACCCCAGCGAGTCATCCTTGAATTTGCTGGGATGACATACTAAAGCACCTCAGCAGTTTGATTACTATTGCTCATTGTCTCTTCTACTCATGTGATTTTATATCATAGATATTTTGTGTATACTTTGTATTTAATAAACTTTTGGTATTAATTTTTAACAACATTTGTGTATTTGACATTTGCACCACCTATCCATTTCCCGGTGACACACTGCCCATATTATCCCCCTTGGGGCACATTCTCTTTTTGGTTTCTTTCCTTATTGGGATGTGGCAGTAATCCCCGGGCAAGCTCTAACACTGTTTCCCTTACGAATTATTATCCTAGTAGGAGAACATGCAGTAAGGACTGTTGGACTTTGCATGTGGCTTGTACCCCACTCTTTACAGGATTCTTGCACCACGCCCCTCACCAGAGATTCCATGTGCTGGAAATCACAACCCCCTTTTCCTGGGGTTAGCATAGTTCACACAGAGACTTGCCAAATGGGGAATGAGTCCCACATCCCCAGCAGGCTCCCTCCTTGGGGCGGCTGACATAGCGGTGGGTGCAGTGCGTAAAGAGTAAAGAGTAGAAGGGAAAGGGGTAAAAACAACTGAAAAAAAGATTGCAGAGCATATACCTGTGATGATTGCACACAGTATTTACGGAAACTGCTGCAAGCTGCCCACAGAGAAATCCCAACATCAACAGTACTGACTGCTGATTGAATTTCTCCACTGTAATGACACCACTGCCGCCCATAGCGTGCATGCTGGGCAGGAGTAACCCAGGAACACTAGACCAAGGGAGAGAGCATAGGCTGGAAGACACTAGAGCCAGGGAAAAAAAATAGACAAACACACAAAAACTGCTGCCATGGAATATGTAATATAAAAGTATACATCACCGCACACGGCATCCCCCACGACCACGCCTGGAGCCAGATGGCAGGTCCAGGGCATTTATGGCTAACTGCTAATAGCTAGGCTCTTAGGCCGTACTGCCGCTTTTCCTGCCAATGGCCAGGCTTAAGCTCTTCATGGCTCTTCTCCACCCCGCTAATAGCTGGGGACTGCTAGAGACTCCACATGGCACCGCATCCATCATCCTTCTCCACCCTGCTAATAGCTGGGGACTGCTGTAGACTCCACATGGCACCGCATCCATCGCCCCTCTGCAACCCGCTAATAGTTGGGGACTGCTGGAGGCTCCACACGTCTTCCGTATCACAGCTTGCTGAACAACCTGGCCTCAATCGTGGACACTTTATCCAAGGTAAGACTTCAACCATTCTGGTCCTTAAGAGGACAAAAAAGGAACGCTGCCTCTGGCTCAGAGCAAAGATTTATGGGAGTGGGGTTCTATAGGGGAGGAGTGGAGGCGGGGTTAACCCACACGTATGCTGCCATGGAGTGTGTCACGAAAACAGCTTATCTACAGTCTTAAAAAAGTTCTGGGGATCCACTCTAGAGAATTTTTCTCCCCTTAAATTTGAAGATTGCTACAACAGTCGTCAGCCTTCTGGGAACTGCAGCTTTCCATCTACATCAAATCTTAAGTTGCATAATTGTCATCAAGCTAAGTCCACGAATAGATAACAAAGAAAATCCAGTCTTTTTTCTTTCCTTTTCCCATTATTGGATATTTAAAGAGAGCACAGGTTCACCTTATTTACCAAAATTCACACGGCAAAGTTAACATTCACTTTTCTAAGTGAACAACCTATACTCCTTTACTAAATCCAATACCCCATTGGTAAGGTACATCTCTCTAAGGGGGAGCTTTAATTATATTTCCAAATGTCAATAATGTGTTAACATGTAAAGTTTATTTAACAGATTTTTACAAACATTATAGGAGTATTACACTAACATTCCTTTAGAATACATGGATATTCAAGCTACAATAATATAGAATGGTCTATTATTAGAATACACTGTAATCAGAATAGAATTACTATTATAAAATGATTCTCACCTTTAATAAAAATGACTACTGTTCCAAAATTCTGTTGAATTTTATTGCAGTTACCTAATTAATGGCATTCTGTTAACCACACAATTTTGCATTAGAATGTTAAAGCATTTGTTTTTATTCTAGTCTGTGTGTAGTATTCCTCATGAATAACAATTGCAGCATCAGAAGCCTGTGATCCCTTCTAAACCACTCAACTGGGAATAAATTAGCAGATGGCGTTCTTGGCAACACTAGAGCTAATGAATCCTATGGCACGTTTAATATACTGGTGCACTGTTATAAAGAGCTAAGATTGTTATTGAGTGTCTAGAATTATGTGTTTAACTACATCGGAGCTGCAGAGTCTGGTAAAAGTGATGAATTCAGTGTTTCCAAAGCTAGAAAGGGTAGTAATTGAAACATATGCATAAAGCAGGGAACCTAGATGGCTAAGCTTTGAAAGCTTGAGCTCATTGATGATCAGCATGATTCTCTGTCTCGGGTAAGATAAATGGAAGTGTGTCACTTACTTCAGAGGATGACACATGATCTAACCAGCAGGTTTACCATGATAGCTCTCATAAACCCACATTTATAAATCTTGTAAAAATATGAATAACTCTGAATGAGAAATTCTATTGTTTTATTAAAGAAGATAATCTGTTGAGATGTCATATATGTTTTAAATCACAAGGAACACATTCTTTTTCCAAAGATATATATATATATATATATATATATATATATATATATATATATAGAAAGAGAGAGAGAGAGAGGGGGAGATACACACACACACACACACACACAGTATATATACATACACACATATACATAAAAGTGCGGAAACTTTTTGAAGAATATATATATATATATATACATACATACATACACGCACATTTTTTTTTCTCTAAATTTTTCAGAGCTAGCCTATTGCTGCATTTGCTTGTAACAGAGATCAGGTGATCAGTGCTACAAGACTAATCCTATAACCAACCAGACCACCAATTAGAGTCTGCTTTCTTAAAAGGAAATATATATATTTAGATATTTAGGATTACAGTGGTTGTAAACCCTTACATACAGGCAGTGAGATGACTAATATCAAGAAATACACAGAGATGAAACAAAGCCCTCTATCTTCTACAGCCTCCTAAAACACACCTTTTACATAGCACCTCTCAGCAGCAGAAAGCAGGGGGTGGGGATCCGACTTCACACACTGCAGAGCTAGAGCACAGAGGTCATTGTAATCTGAGAATTTATTGGAGGAAACAGAGCTGAGGTTCATCTGCTGTGTGTTGGAGGCGGGGGCAGCCATCTCCCAGCCATCTCCCAGTAGGCTGAGGTGTCGGCTAAATCTATTAAGAGTGAGTCATGCAGATAGTAAAGACAAGAGAGATCAGAGAGGAACCAGACTCAGTGCTTTCAAATTAGTACACATTGTAGAGACGTGTTTTGTTCAGTTTTCATGTCTGAAGTTTACAACCACTTTAAGCTATAAAATGTTGCAGGAGTGTAAAAATATTTGTGATGTCATGATTACATGAGGGTCATAGACATATGGACCTTATGTTCGGTGCAATGAAAATGTGAGCAGACATAATAATGCACAGGCTTGTTTGTAGATTGTGAATGATGGAAATCTGTGAAATCACATACTAGCATGGTGCACAAAATCTGCCATACAAAAGCCTAATTCAGCAGAAATGTGTGTAAACCCTAACACACTCCTATTTGTACCATTTTGGCATGTTATATATACCATTGATAGCATTTTGTTAGAGATACCTATTGATTCTGCCCAAAAGCTGAAAATTGTCTATCTTTTCCTCTACTGATTCTAATCAGTTAGCATTGTTCCCAGCTCCCTCGGTGGGCTACAGAACACCCCCTCTATATTATGAATATGAGAAGCACTTTTTGTCCTAGGGCGTCATTGCTGCTCCTTCATAGATATGGTATGGTGAGTGTGCATTTTCATCCTTGGACAGGAAGTATAGTATTGGCTGGATATAGAAAAAAAGCCTGCAATAAGAAAACTAGCCACTACATCTAAGGACTGGTAAGCTGACATATACTGAATTTTTGTTCTTAGGTTTAGATACAATTTAAATTTAAATTTATTTGCAAAGGCAAAAACATAAAAAAAAAAAAAACAAAACAAAATAAAAAACACAACAAACTTGTCATATTTACCTGCTCTGTGCAATGGTTGTGCACAGAGAAGTCCCAAACATTCTCTTCTCGGGTCCCCTGCCTGCGCTCTTGGCCCCTCCTCCTTGCTGAGTGCTCCATAGTGTTTGCTCCTGAGCCACACTCTCTGTGTCCATAAGGCCCCTTTCACACGAGGCGGACTCCGTTTCTACGGAGCCCGTCTCGGTCCGCCGCCTCAGTGGGAGATCTCTCCGTTGATCTCCGCTGAGCTGGCGGATGACAGGTCCCTCTCTGCTCACTGAGCAGGGAGGGGCTTGTCAGGCGCTGCTGCCGCCTATGGAGGGATCGGATGAAAATGGACAGCATGTCAATCCAATCCGCCAGCGACGGACCTGGACGTAGAGCCATCTGTCTGCTTTTAGCGGATCAGACCGGGTCGGATGTCAGTGGACATGTCTCTGCTGACATTCGACGCTCCATAGACTAACATGGAGCGCCCGTTCAGGTCCGCCGTCAAAACTGACAGGCGGACCTGAACGGTCCGATCGTGTGAAAGGGGCCTAAGACACAGTGAGTATGGTTCAGCCCTGCTCCCGCTACCTCTTAACTGGCTGTGATTGGCAGCAGTACTTCAGCCAATGAGGAGGGAGAGACCTGGAAGAGCTGCTGCTCTCCTGCACACTGCTGGAGCAAGATGTGCACCTCACATAGAGCACCTTACATAGAGCAGGTGTGTTGTGTTGTATTGTGGTATTGCATGTTGCCACAACACACAAGTATAAACGGGTCCCTCAATCAATAATTTTTTTGTGCTGATGCTTGGAAATAATATTTCTGAATAGTCCTAGAATGTGTTTATTCATGGCAAAAAATTACATAAGAAAAACATTTTAAAACATCCTTTTCAAAAGGAGAACTATCTGATCGATCTTTCATTATACTGGATGAAATTTTATTCTGCATACCCTTTATCTATTAACAAGTAATTGTTCTGTAAACTCCCAGCACACTTGTTTTTTTCATCTGTTATCTCTCTAACAAACAAAAGTTTGTTGTTCCAAAGTGTGGCAGGTAATTAAACTCTTCCATTCCAATCTGCTGTTACATATGTATAAATTATGTGCATATTTTTCATACATCTGTGGCAAAATACTTTGTGAAAATCTGACTGCAACTAATGATGCAGACAAACTGAGATGATAGATACTTTAGGACTCCCAAGAGAGCTTTACAGTTTAGTTTGCAGACCTGCAGATATAAAGTTTTTCACATATTTTATTTTTTTTAAATTGCCAAGCTAAATCACATCACAGACGGAAATAACAGATTCAACCAAGCTGGTATTTTTGGGTTTCAGATTCTGACCAAAAAATAAGTAATGCTTAAAAAGAAAGCTATGAAAAATATATGTTTTGCTGCAGCTACAGTGCCTTGAAAAAGTATTCATACCCCTTGAAATTTTCCACATTTTGTCATGTTACAACCAAAAACGTAAATGTATTTTATTAGGATTTTGTGTGATAGACCAACATAAAGTGGCACATAATTGTGAAGTTTTTAACAAATAAATATGTGAAAAGTGTGGTGTGCATTTGTATTCAGCCCCCCCCGAGTCAATACTTTATAGAACCACCTTTCACTACAATTACAGCTGCAAGTCTTTTTGGGGATGTCTCTACCAGCTTTGCACATCTAGAGAGTGACATTTTTGTCCATTCTTCTTTACAAAATAGCTCAAGCTCTGTCAGATTGGATGGAGAGTGTTTGTGAATAGCAATTTTCAAGTCTTTCCACAGATTCTCAATTGGATTTAGGTCTGGACTTTGACTGGACCATTCTAACACATGAATATGCTTTGATCTATACTATTCCATTGTAGCTCTGGCTGTATGTTTAGGTTAGTTGTCCTGCTGGAAGGTGAACCTCCGCTCCAACCTTAAGTCTTTTGCAGACTCTAACAGGTTTTCTTCTAAGATTTCCCTGTATTTGGCTCCATCCATCTTCCCATCAACTCTGACCAGCTTCCCTATCCCTGCTGAAGAAAAACATCCCCACAACATGATGCTGCCACCACCATGTTTCACAGGGATGGTGTGTTCTGGGTGATGTGCGGTGTCAGCTTTCCGCCACACATAGCGCTTTGCTTTTAGGCCAAAAAGTAAAATTTTGGTCACCTTTGACCAGAGCACCTTCTTCCATATTTTTGCTGTGTCCCCCACATGGCTTCTCGCAAACTGCCAACAGGATTTCTTATAGCTTTCTTTTAACAATCGCTTTCTTCTTGCCACTCTGTGGAGTGCACAACTAATAGTTGTCCTGTGGACAGATTCTCCCACCTTAGCTGTGGATCTCTGCAGCTCCTCCAGAGTTGCAATGGGACTCTTGGCTGCTTCTCTGATTAATGCTCTCCTTGCCCAGCCTGTCAGTTTAGGTGGATGGCCATGTGTTAGTAGGTTTGCAGTTGTGCCATACTCTTTCCATTTTCAGATGATGGATTGAACAGTGCTCTGTGAGATGTTCAAACTTTTGGATTTTTTTTTTATGACCTAACCCTGCTTTAAACTTCTCCACAACTTTATCCCTGACCTGTCTGGTGTGTTCCTTGGCTTTCATGATGCTGTTGGTTCACTAAGGTTCTCTAACAAACCAAAGGGCTTCACAGAACAGTTGTATTTATACTGAGATAAAATTATGCACAGGTGGACTATTTACTAATTTGGTGACTTCTGAAGGCAATTGGTTCCACTAGATTTTAGTTAGGGGTATCAGAGTAAAAAGGGCTGAATAAAAATGCACGCCACACTTCTCAGATATTTATTTGTACAAAAATTTGAAAACCATTTATCATTTTCCTTCCACTTCACAAATATGTGCCACTTCGTGTTGGTCAATCACATAAGATCCCAATAAAATACATTTACGCTTTTGGTTGTAACATGACAAAATGGAAACATTTCAAGGGGTAGGAATACTTTTTCAAGGCACTGTATTATAAACACTTCATTTTGATATATACCGACGTAATAGACAATTTCATAAAAAAAAAAAAAAAAAAAATCTGATTAAATGTAGTGGCCACCCTGGTACCTGCAGTCTTTTTTTTTTTTTGTTGTGCAGCAAATCCATTAATAATTCTTCATATTATATATCAAATTTATTCACAGGTAATTTATTTAGGATGTATTCACAGTCTATAGTTATGTTTGTGTTCTACTTGTTGAAGCATAATGGAATATCAGATATTCAAAGAATGAAACACAAACTCACTGCACGTTTGAGTCTGTCAGTCATGCTATCTTATCTGCAGCCTATGAAGTCCTTACTGTCTAGTTTGAAATTCACATAGTGTGCAGGGAGTGCTTTCCAGCTAATAACACACGGCCCCTTGTAAACTACGTTTAGCAATTAAACAGTGGTTAAACATTTTTAAAATCGCATCTAGATAATTAACATTAACACACTGTAGCTAGGATAAGTTCAGCACCTTACATAACCAAAATCCATCCCTGAAAATAGATGACTCACCTGATGTTGACACCTGGTTTTTGCTCATTCCCCATCATAGTATAGGTCTTTCCTGAGCCTGTCTGACCATAAGCCAATATGCAAATATTGAAGCCATCCACGCATGACTTGATAATTGGTAAAGTTCCTTCAAAAACATCTTCCTGCAGTATATGGTTCATAAAGCAGAACAAAATAAGTATTGGGGAAAAAAAGAAAGAAATGTAAAAAATGAAATATATACACAGCAAAGGCAACTGTTAACATATACATGTTGATGCTCATCATAATGCAAAGCATATAAGGGTAAAAAAGTAAAAAAAAAAAAGCATTTTGTACATACCTTAAAATCTATTTCTGGAAGTCCATTGAGGGATTCAGGACTGTAGTAGTTTATGAACATGTGGGCATACTGCTGCCTACAGGTAAAAAATCTACCTTCAACCATCACACCTTTAAGCAGGCAGCACATATAACCAATACACTGAGGGATGATACCTGTGTTCCTCAATAGTCTTTAAGAAATTGATTATTTAGAATGTACACAAATATTGTTTTCTTTGTTGTCCATTGAGTAACACTGGACTGTAGTAAGTCTTATGCCGCGTACACACGGTCGGACTTTTCGTCTACAAAAGTCCGACAGCCTGTCCGACAGACTTCCGGCGGACTTTCGGCGGACTTGCAGCAGACTTTCTAACGAACGGACTTGCCTACACACGACCACACAAAAGTCCGACGGATTCGTACGTGATGACGTACACCGGACTAAAATAAGGAAGTTCATAGCCAGTAGCCAATAGCTGCCCTAGCATGGGTTTTTGTCCGTCGGACTAGCACACAGACGAGCGGATTTCGGGGTCCGTCGTAGTTACGACGTAAAGATTTGAAGCATGTTTCAAATCTAAAGTCCGTCGGATTTGAGGCTGAAAAAGTCTGCTGAAAGTCCGGAGAAGCCCACACACGATCGGATTACCAGCCAGCTTTAGTCCGTCGGCGTCCGTTGGACTTTTGTAGATGAAAAGTCCGACCGTGTGTACGCGGCATTAGATACATTGAAAATCCAAAAGCAGTCCATCTGAGTGGTGGGCAAACCCAATAAGAAAACCAACAGATGTGAAATCTTATCAGAATCCATGCCTGAACAAAGGCTTAATGAGAAGAATATTAAAGGACATTGCAAAGGAAGAATCAGCCGGGTATTCCAGATCAGGGCAGATAATCCCAAAGGGGGAAAGTGTACCTGAATGAACAAGGAACCTCTGCTAACAATGTTAAGGAGAACCAATAAAGCTAGATGAAGCACCCATAACTCTTAAGGTCAAGGGTGTGGGACACTGACTCTGTTTAGTAAAAAATTCTAAGGCATTCCACTAAAGGGATCAAAGAATAGGAGGCACCAAGGAGGAAGCAAAGGTCTGCACCATGGATGTAAAGTGAAGGTCCCCAGAATACACTGGTTATGAATATCCTGGTGTCACACAGCTAAGGGAGTAGAGGAAAGTGTTTCCTGCCTATGAAGGAAGGCACAAAATACCTATAGAGAGAGACTGAGCTTAAAGAGGGTCAAGCATGGTAAGAAAGATAAAATCCAAAAAATGGGAAGGAACTTCCATAACAGAGAGGAGCGTGGGACTGATGGAATAACGCACTCAAGAAAAGATTTCTAATAAAGTAGAAATTCCATATGTCACTTTAAAGAAAAATAACTAGTCAGTTCTGGAAAAAAACACTCTCAGGTGCAAGAATGACAGAGAAGGTAGTAAAGGATGCTAAACTAGTTAAAGATGTTTGAGCAAAATTTTCCAATAGAGTTACAGTGGATAATCTGAGCATCCAAAACTGCTCAGATACAAACAAAAAATGATCCAACAGAAAAACAGACAGCTGAAACTCAATCTTTAATGCAGTCTTTTCAATATATGGAGTGGTACCTCAAAGCAAACTTGACCAACTCTGTGGGTAAATTGAAAGTCCCTGCTCTCTGACTTCTAATATCTAATTTGTTTTTTTTTTAACCTAGCTGCCTAATCTTCCTTCTTGACCTAGATCCTAGGGAGGGCCAACCAAGTTCTCTTCATTCTTCCATCCCCCTCTCCCTTCATTTGATATTTGATATCTCTTTAGATGTCAGGTTCAAGTCCTTGTATTTGTGTACAGATTAGCTTACAACTATTATAACTCTGTGTTTCGTTTTACACATCTTTTTTTAATGAGAGTCATCCAACCCTTGTGTAAGCTTTCTCTCCCCATTCCATGCAAGAAAATGTATTACTGTGATTTTATCGAATACGTTGTGCTGTATTTTACCTTGTTACACATGTGGTACTATAACTCACCTGGTCATCATACATGTACCCTTATTTTTGTACCCAGCTTTTATACTGCTGATTGATCTTTATTTTACCGGATTGGGTTTTTCTCATTTTCAAAATCTTAATAAACATATTAAAAAAAAAAAACAGACAGCCTTCCACATTAAAAAGTGGGAGCGTACTTTTACAGAGGGCTGAGCAGATGAGATCTGTGGCCTCGAGATCTGCTGCCTCAATAGGGTAAGGACCATGAATGCCTATGAGGTACCACTGTAGAAGCAGAGGAAGAGTTGAGTTATTCTACCTCATCTGCAGGCCTTCTGTACTGAGTTGTACCCTCTGACCACAGAGGTATCTGGAATGACTTGTTCAAGGACAAACCGAAAAAGCACCTATTCTTGAAAGGTTAGTAAAGAGTATTCTCAGCATTCCAGGGATGAAGCCAAAGCCTCCTGTACATGTGAACAGACATGTGAGACTCAAGACAAGCTTGGTTGCTTGTAGAAGACCATTGCAGCTGGATAGTGGTGGGGTTGATTTACTAAAGGCAAATAGGCTGTTCACTTTGCAATGGGATTTTCTCTTAGCTTACTGAATGAGGTGAAGCTCTGCTGACTTCCATCATCCAATCATCCTTGCATGTGATTGGGTACTCTTTGCAAAGGTGATGTTTCACCACATTCACTAACCTGAGGGAAAATTCCCTTGCAATGTGTACATTTCCTTGTGTGAACAGCCTATTTGCCCTTAGTAAATCAGTGCAAAGGCTTTGGGCATTTGTTCTAAAAGCTGCAGGTTACAAGGGTCAACCTCAAGATGGGGTGCTCTCTGTTCAGCGTGTTAATCCATTCTGACTTGGGTGCACAAAATCACCACTAGTAAGGGACAGACAGTTATACCAGACAGCACAAACTGACACTTTAGAATACAATCCAAGTGAAAGTCAGTGAAATCCTTAAAGGTATGAACATCATTAGCCTGTTTGGTGTTGTGTTCATTAAAGTTGAAAAAAATAATCCCTTCAGATTTAGTTACATCACTTATCTGTAGTGAAGGATTCCTCACATTGTTCAGACAGCTGTATCCTCCTAGAGAAACCTTCCCTGTAAGGATGCCTGTCCTGTTACTGTCTCTGAACTTCTAGCACTGTGATAGTTAACAGCTTTGGGTCTTCAGGCAGAACAGCTGTACAGATGGTCCGATGGAGATAAGCAGCCTCCATCCTGAACACTTCTTGTAACACTATCTCTAAATGGGGAGAGTCTGATCAGTTGCAGTTTTCTCTCTCCCATTCACAGAGCATGTTACCAGAAGTGTAATCTGTAAAATAACTTCTCTCAATGAAGGGGTAGGAAGGAGGGGACGTATCCCTGTTGGACCATTCGTACTACTGTTCTGCCTGAAAACCAGAAGCTATTAACCATAGCAGCACTTTAAATTCAGAGCTAGTAAGAGAACAGGCATCCCTGCGGTGAAGTTTTCTTCAGGATCCAGCTGCATGTACAACATGGAAAATACATTTTTTTCTATATGTTTAGTTTTGGGGTGAACATCTGTAGAGTCTACGGTAGGCAGAGACCACTTGTAAAAAGTCAATTTGAAACGGGACAACGCTGTCATTGGGGATCCAGGACCCAACAGTTTGTGTCCAGTTCTCCTGTAGGGTGGCTTTACAAACAGAATGTAATTGAATGGTCTTTGTAGCCACAGTTCTATAAGACCCAATAGCTTGAACTGCAAGTTGATCCCTTACTTGCAGGGTAGAATGCAATGTCATATACGACTTTCTGAAAAACAGGCTCTTAAGGAGAAAACTGTGAAGGCCTGCTGGGGGGGGGGGGGGGGGTAAAATGCAATCTCAATAGCTTTTTTTGCATTCATTTTACACATACCAATAAAAAATCTATAATGATCATTAAAGATCTTGTGGATGTACAGTATGTAAGGTCTCAGCCTCACACTGTGTAGCTGTATATGACTCCAGAAAAGATGACTTTATAGTAATATGGGTCCCAGAAACTATGTTGCAGACATCAGTCCCTTTTGTGAAAACCAAATGTCCTCCATCCTCTTTTAGAAGACATTTTGCACTGCTAAGAACACCTAGGCCCAAAAGTGAGTTAGTGCAGGGGCGTACCTAGAGCATTTAGCACCCGGGGCGGATCCTATATCTGGCACCCCCCTCACTGATCATGCCTGTACACATTCAGCCCCCTCATACCTGTACGCATTCAGCCCACCCACCTGTACACACTCAGCCCCCTCATACATGTACACACTCAATCCCCCTCATACCTGTACACACTCAGCCCACCCATCTGTACGCACTCAGCCCCCTCATACCTGTACGCACTTAGCCCCCTCATACCTGTACGCACTCAGCCCCCTCATACCTGTATGCACTCAGCCCCCTCATACCTGTAGGCACTCAGCCAACCCACCTGTACGCACTCAGCCCCCTCATACCTGTACGCACTTAGCCCCCTCATGCCTGTATACACTCAGCCCCTCATACCTGTACACACTCAGCCTACCCACCTGTACGCACTCAACCCCCTCATACCTGTACACACTAATAGGGCATACACACGGTCGGACTTTGTTCGGACATTCCGACAACAAAATCCTAGGATTTTTTCCGACGGATGTTGGCTCAAACTTGTTTTGTCTACACACGGTCGCATAAAGTTGTCGGAAAATCCGATCGTTCTAAACGCGGTGACGTAAAACACGTACGTCGGGACTATAAACGGGGCAGTGGCCAATAGCTTTCATCTCTTTATTTATTCTGAGCATGCGTGGCACTTTGTCCGTCGGATTTGTATACACACGATCGGAATTTCCAACAACGGATTTTGTTGTCGAAAAATTTTATCTCCTGCTCTCCAACTTTGTGTGTCGGAAAATCCGATGGAAAATGTCCGATGGAGCCCACACACGGTCGGAATTTCCGACAACACGCTCCGATCGGACATTTTCCATCGGAAAATCCGACCGTGTGTACGGGGCATAAGTCCCCCTCATACCTGTACACACTCAGCCCCCTCATACCTGTACGCACTCAGCCCACCCACCTGTACGCACTCAGCCCCCTCATACCTGTACACACTAAGTCCCCCTCATACCTGTACACACTAAGTCCCCCTCATACCTGTACACACTAATGCCGCGTACACACGGTCAAACTTTTCGTCTACAAAAGTCCAACGGACGCTGACGGACTAAAGCTGGCTGGTAATCCGATCGTGTGTGGGCTTCTCCGGACTTTCAACGGACTTTTTTAGCCTCAAATCCGACGGACTTTAGATTTGAAGCATGCTTCAAATCTTTACGTCGTAACTACGACGGACCCCGAAGTCCGCTCGTCTGTATGCTAGTCCGACGGACAAAAAAACGACGCATGCTCATAAGCAAAAACTAAACGGAAGCACTCGGTCTAGTAAAACTAGTGTTCGTATTGTAGGTAGCACATTCATCACGCTGCAAAATCTGTGATCGTTGAATGCAGCGCATTTTATTTCTTCTTTACGAAGGCTCTAAAGAGCGAAGGTGTTTTGCTGTTCATAATCAGAGTTCTCCCAAACTGATTTCTGGATTCTTTTTCTCTTTGATCTCATGAATGATATAGTATGCATTTTAAAAACAATGTTTCCATACTAATAATACTTTTTCCCCTTTTTTTTTTTTTTTTTTTTTAGGTTTGTAAAGTTACCACAAAGAACCCATTATTCTGTTTTTTTTTTATAGTGATTATTTTTTAGTTTTTAGATAAAGTTAACCCAAAGCACCGTTTTTGGTTATGTACATTTTTTTATTTTCAAGACTTACCACTTGAACATTATTAACATTAGTAATGTATTTTTGGTGTGTTTTTTCCAAACTCAATGAGATTGTTGTCCCTTGTTAATTTAACATTGTGTGTAAAATCAATGATTTCAAAGAAAACACATAAAAAGTCTTTTGCTAAACTCAAAAAAAGATCCATTTATTCATGGTCAAAATAAAATAAAGAGGAAGTCAACGCTGGAAAAAGTCGGTGTACCAGAAAATTGGGATCTTGCGGAGTCCATATAAGAGGGAGCACAATCTGGTCCAAGAATCCCAGAGATCAACAGCACCAGCAGATGATCTAGATGTCCCCAGACTGTGGTCCTACAACAGCCTGCGTCTTCTGTCAGACCAGACTGAACCCAGGTCATCACTTTCTTCTCTTCCCTGCAGCCTTTCCTCCACGCTGCCCTGCAGCCTTCCCTGTAGCCTTCTTTTGAGGCTGTGGCTCTGGTGTTTCAGTTGTGGCAGGAGGAGGAGGAGGAGGAGGAGGAGGAGGGGGGGCTGCCTCATGTAGTTGGGTGTTTTGTGTTAGCGTGCCCTGCAGCCCCTTATGGATTGTTTCCCCAAATAGGCGCTCACAAATGAGGCGCTGCTCCCAATCCATCTGAAGAAGCCTGCTGGCTAAGTAGCAGCCATAGGATTCTTCCGCTTCGGGGGGGCTCCTTAAAAAACGGGTGGCCTCTTGCATGAGGCGCAGGGATGCGTCCTGTGTGACCATCCCCTTCCTGGCCCTTTTTTTGGGAAGGTGGAGGGGAGGCACTTGGGATTCGGTCAGGCTCCTACTGGGCCCAGCCACCTCACTTGGCCCAGCCACCTCACTTGGCCCAGCCACCTCACTGGGAGCAGCCACCTCACTGGGAGCAGCCACCTCCTGCCTGACACTGGGCCCAGCCTCCTCCAGGATGATGGTGAATCCGGCCTCCTCCAGGCTGTCCATGGGCCCGGTCTCCTCCTGCCTGCCACTTTCCCCACATTCCTCCTGGATGGACTCATCCTGTGTATAAAAAAAGGACAATAGTTTGAGTATATTTTTTTGGGTTCATCAATGACACACAGTTTGCTTCTCATGAATAGCAAATTCAATGTGAATACATCTCTTTAATAAAAGAGTCTAATCAGACACCCTAATTATTTCAAGCAGGTGCTAAACATATTTAGCCACTACTGTCAATTGATATGTATACACAATTTTGAGTGCCAAATTATTTTAGACAATTATAACATCCAGTTAACATCATTAATATTAGTACAGTAAATATTTGTTAAAATAATTTACCTGACTCCAGATGGTCATATCTGGTTCATCCAGGATGGAAGACCCAGCTTGCTCCTCATCAGCCTCTGCTGGGGTGGAGGGAAGGGTGGAGGGAAGGGTGGAGGGAAGAGTTGAAAGTGATGGCCTGGCTTCATTCTGGTCATCCAGAAAACGGAGTTGATTGTAGTACCACAGCCTGGGTACATAAACATCATCTGCTGATGCTCCTGATCTCCTTGATTCCTGGATCTTCTTATGCTCCCTCTTATACATGTTCCTCAAGACCCCAATTTTCTTGAGCAATGTCTCCATTGTTGCTTCCGGGATGGTCGCCTGGACAAAGGCCAGAAGTCTCTCCAGCGTTGACTTCCTCACATGCTTTGCATAATACTGAGGGTGTTTCACCTCCCACAAATTCCTCATCTCTCGATATTTCGAAATAAAAGCTGTAAGGAACTCTGGATCCTTAAATAGGGGATTCATTATATCTGGAAAAGATGAAGTCACAAGACAAAAAACACTTTTATTATAGG